>NC_051286.1:3513373-3813373 GCF_015220745.1 Sebastes umbrosus
GAGAGCTGAACTGAGATCAGTAATGAATGAAATAGACACTCTGACATCACACTCAGTGATTGGTCGGCTGTGTGGAGGTCAGAACAGCTGAGGTCAATATTATGAGCGTCTTCCAGCATCAAAATGTTTGTACATTAAACAGATATATACAGTATAATGACATCACTCACCGTGATTCTGGATTTGTTGTACGCCATTTTACAGATCTGATCTTCCAGTTTACGTTTCTGATTCTGGAACTCTGTCATCAGACAGGAAATGTCCTCCTGAGAGACAGACAGACAGACAGACAGACGGAAGAACAACACAACAAAAAATCCATTAGTATTGAAGAATCAGAGGACAGGCGTTGGTGAAGGTCATGAACATTAACGACGTGTGACCTTATTGTTGTAGTAAGTGGAAACACAAAGGTGATATCTGGTTTATGTTAATCTCACTGTTTGATGATATGAGGAGAGTTAATGGCTGCTTATCAGCTCTGAGTCAATGATGCCAGACTATGTTTATATTTGTACCTTCGTACGGCTGTAGACGGAGCTCACAGGTGTGACTGTGTTTTACCTTCATACGGCTGTAGACGAGGCTCACAGGTGTGACTGTGTTTAGGTTCCTACCTTCATACGGCTGTAGACGAGGCTCACAGGTGTGACTGTGTTTTACCTTCATACGGCTGTAGACGAGGCTCACAGGTGTGACTGTGTTTTACCTTCATACGGCTGTAGACGAGGCTCACAGGTGTGACTGTGTTTTACCTTCATACGGCTGTAGACGGAGCTCACAGGTGTGACTGTGTTCCTACCTTCGTATGGTTGTAGACGGAGCTCACAGGTGTGACTGTGTTTACGTTCCTACCTTCATACGGCTGTAGACGGAGCTCACAGGTGTTATCTTGTGTCCGCGATGAGCGCCGATGCTTCCACAAAGGCCACAGATCACCGTCCGTTCGTCCTCGCAGTAAAGGCTGAGCGGGTTGTGGTGCTGAGGACATGACTCTGGCTGAGCTCCACCTGAAACACTCACTTCCTGTCAGGACGAACAAAACTCTGTGTCAATAAAAAACTGACTGAAAATATGATTTAGTTCAGATACTGAGTCAAGATGTTTGACCTTGAAGGTGTTGGTCAGGTAAAGTGATCACAGGTGTGTTTACCTGCAGAGCATCAATGATTCGAGCCAAACTGACGTTGGGAGGAGGACTGTCTCCGTCTACAGCACAGCGACACACGGGACACTGCAGCTGACCAAGCAGGTCCATCGTCATGGAGCGCACACAACACCTGGACAGGTGAGGACAGGTCAGGTGAGGACAGAGAGGGAAAGGTCAGAACAAGTGGGGGCAGAATAGGCGAGTTGAAGAAAGGTGAGGACAGGGGAAGACAGGGCGGGTGGGGACAGAACAGGTGAGGTCAGGTGGGGACAGAGTAGGACAGGTGAGGTCAAGGTAGGTCAGGTGGGGACAGAGAAGGACAGGTGAGGTCAAGGTAGGTCAGGAGGACAGGTAGAACATACCTGCAGTAGGAGTGTCCACACTGTAACATCAGTGGTTCAGAGAAGACGTCCAGACAGACGGGACACCTGAGCTGATCCTCCAGACTCTGACGACGCTCCATGTCCTCACTGATTCCCAGCACCAGGACCAGAACCACCAGCAACACCAGGACCAGAACCACCAGCAACACCAGGACCAGAACCACTAGCAACACCAGGACCAAAACCCCCAAGACAAGAACCACAGAGACCAGCACCACAGAAGGACTTCACAGTTGTTTGTGTGTGTCTGTGCAGCAGAGCTGACTTTCTTTATAGATGGAGCCTTTTTTCCTCTGTTCTGTGATGTGATTGGATAGATGGACCGAGTGGGCGGAGCCACAAGTTGACTCCTTTATGTATGAAACGTTGTATGAAATTATTATGAACGTCAGCAAAATATTTGACTTCAACTTAAACATATACAGCATCTATGTACTTATTTTTATTATTATTTCATTTTTATTATTTTTTTAATGGTAGAAATGTAATTAATTATGTTGTTGTTATTATTATTATTATATTATTATTATTAATAATAATAATAATAATAATAATATAATATATTATATAATATATAAAATAATATTAT
Organism: Sebastes umbrosus; assembly: GCF_015220745.1. Lineage (NCBI taxonomy): Eukaryota > Metazoa > Chordata > Actinopteri > Perciformes > Sebastidae > Sebastes > Sebastes umbrosus. The sequence continues at coordinate 3,515,496 of NC_051286.1, forward strand.
TGGTAGTAATATAATAATAATAGTTATTTTTATTATTATTATTATTATTATTAATAATAATAATAATAATAATATATATATAATATATAATATAATATTAATGGTAGTAGTAATATAATAATAACAATAATAATAATAATAATAATTATTATTATTATGATGATGATCATTATTATTATTATTATAATTATTAAAGGTAGTAATGTAATGAATTTTGTTTGACTCGGCCCGTTTGAACAGCAGTGTTTGTTTAGTGTTTCTGAAAGTTTCTGATAATCGTTTTTTATCTGATAGACCGACACCTGAAAGGCACCTTAAACACGTCTCCATGGTAACAGAGATGCACACAGGTAAATGCTCTCTCTCTCTCTCTCTCTCTCTCTCTCTCTCTCTCTGTATATATAAATATATATATATTTATATATATATTTATTTATTTATTTATTTTGAATGCAGGACTTGTAACAGAGTATTTGTACACTGTGGTTATTAGTACTTTTACTTTAGTAAAATGTGTGAGTAGCCCACATCATGTCTGCTGTTGATGTTTGTGTGTTGACTGATTGACTCAACATGTTTCATGATGGATCAATGAATGATAAGAGATGAAACTGATCAGTGGAGTGATGCTGCCTGGACAGCAGGGGGTGCTGGAGAATGACGTCATTCCCATGAATGTCAGGTGACAAAACAGGAAGTGAGAGTCGAGACTTCCCGGATTTCTCGGGACCAACAGAGCATCAAACAGCAGCTAACAACAACATTTAATGTGAGAGGATCAGCGAGAAGGAAGGTAGGAACTGATATAAACACACCAGCTAACAGGTTAACAGACTATCAGCATGTTAGCAGGCTAATAGCAGACTAACCGGTTAACAGACTGCTGACATGCTAACATGCTAACATGCTAACATGCTAACATGCTAACAGGCTAACATGCTAACAGGCTAACATGCTAACAGGCTAACATGCTAACAGGCTAACATGCTAACAGGCTAACATGCTAACAGACTGCTGACATGCTAACAGGCTAACATGCTAACATGCTGTGTAGCTGAAATAAACAGAGAGCAAGATGGAGGTCGACAGGAGACATTCATCTGACTGAGAATTAAACTGGCTGAAACATGAATGAACTCAGTACAGTGAACCCAGGTCAGGTCAGATTCAGTGTGGTAAAGGTTTAAAGCAGGTGAGAGAGCTGCAGATTAAAGGGACTGTTGGTAAGAATCAGAAATGCTTGTTAACAGCGACACCTGTGGCCGTTAAGTCAACGAGAGTCAGTGTTGGGTTTGTGTTTGTGCTCGCTCTACATAGACATGAACGAGCATCGCTATAAACAGTGAGGCGACACACATCAGCTAAAACCACAATATCACTCTATAGTTCAGCTGCTTGGCAGTAATGTTAGCTGACCAGACGAAGGTCTCTCCATGAATCAATGCTGATCCTAGTGTTGGCTTTTCCTGCCTCAGCCTCCCGACCGCAGCCGGAGGGAACAGGGGAGACGCCGGAGTTTTGGTCGGAGACGATAACGTTTCTCTCTGCGGAGCCCCGTCACTTCACAAGACACGGGAAACCTCTGTTGGTCTGGAGGAGCTGCAGCAGTTATTTCTGCACAAACGTCCACTCTACATTCACTAGATATTCTCAGAGCTAAACTAACTCTTCTGCAGTGGGTAGTGAGCGTGCATGCACGTGAGAGTGGAGCGAAAGAGCGAGAACGAGCGCGGTGTGTGAGTGAAGGCAGGCAGAGGAGCAGAGACTCCGGTCCTGGAGACCAAAGCTACGGTCTCCCCCGCGTCCTCCGACCGCAACCAACACTGTTTACCAGACGGGCTTCACTAGATATAGTGTAAGAAGTTACAAACAGTCCCTTTAACAGAGTTAAAATTGGCTAAAATGAATGGAGTTTGGCAGGAAGAGACAGGAACTGGCTTGAGTCTGGCACAGACAGACCAATGAAGGGTGTACTGATTGATTATTGATTTCTTTATTTTCAGTATTGACAATGTATTGATCAGGTATTCCCTATTGTTTTTTTCCCCTGACTGTATGGGGGATGTATTGACCATTGAGCATAGTGATTACTGATTGATTTTTCCTTTCACTATGGATGAGGTATTGATCACATACTGATTATTGATTGATCCTTAATCGGTTATTTCTTTTCAGTATTGAGTATGATGAATTTATGTCAGTAGATGGGATGACTTATTAATTTTTTTCAGTATTGATGATATATTGAACATATTGATTGATTGATTGTTTTTCCCTCACAGTATGGAGGATGATGAACTTCCGTCAGCGGATGGGATGGGTGGGCGTGGCTCTCTACTTGCTGCTCAGCGTCTTGGCGGTGTACTACGTCTTTGAGGTTCACAGCTTCAGTTTGGAGCACGTGCAGAGAGGCAGGGCCGGTCCGTCGGCTCCACCCCTCGCCCTCAGCTGGTCTCAGAGCATTAGCGCCCGCCTGGCGCCACTTCCTGTCTGGATATGGGCGTCGGTCTTCCTGCTGCCGTACCTGCAGCTCTTCCTCTTCCTGTTCTCCTGCACAAGAGCCGACCCTCGAGCGGTCGGTTACTGCGTCCTTCCTGTCTGCCTCGCCCTGCTCTGCAGCCGACACGCCACCCGCAAACCGGCCAATCAGAGAGGCCCGCCGCTCATTGACACGTAGAGGAGGATGACCAATCAGAGAGGTCCGTTCATCATTGACACGTAGAGGAGGACGACCAATCAGAAAGGCCCGTCGCTCATCGACACGTAGAGGACGACCAATCGGAGATGCCCGTCGCTCATCGACACGTAGAGAGGACGACCAATCAGAGAGGCACGTCCATCATCGACACGTAGAGGAGGGCGACCAATCGGAGAGGAGGGCGGCCAATCGGAGAGGAGGATGGCCAATCGGAGAGGAGGATGGCCAATCGGAGAGGAGGTCAGCCAATCGGAGAGGAGGACAGCCAATCAGAGGCCCGCCGCTCAGACAACAAACTGAACTGTTTGTGATGTCACTCCCTGTGTGCCTTTGAACCCTCCACTCTGTCTGACTCCAAGACTGCCCTGAATTTTGTCTTTCAGAACAAACACTACTGCCCTGAGCGTTGACTGTCAGGATCAGTCTGCAGCTGTCAATCATTGTCCTATTAAAGAATACCTGTGCTGTGATTGGCTGGGGGATGTTTAGTGTGTGTGTGGTCAGTTTGGCAGTTACCTGTTTAATATTTAGACCCGACAGCTGCCGGCCAATCACAGTACTTTGTTGCATTTAACCCGGTAACCATGACAACTTTATTACGACATCAATAAAATAAATAAAAACAAATCAACAACGATGTGAAGTTTTTATAAAGACTTGTTGGCAGTTTTAGGAGACAGAACTCAGGGCTGCCAGCTCTCAACGCCACCACTGAAGCAGTGACGTCATCTGGTCTCGCAAGCCTGCTCTGCAAGTTGTCGCGACGTCAGTGTAAAAAAAGTAAAAGTCCTCATTCCGCAGAATAATCTATATTATATTATTGATGCATTAAAGTGTTCATCAATTTAATGTTGCAGCTGGTAAAGGTGGAGCTCATTTTAATGACTTTATATACTGCTGGCTAGTTTAATCTATAATAATACATCAGCATTTATTAGTTCATTAGATTTAGTTTTAATCATCTGAATCTACAAAGTAACTACTAACAGAAACTATCAAATAAATGTTAGGGATGCACCGATAGACTTTTTCAGTGTGGATAGTGATACCTGGGCCTTGGGTATTGGTTCATAGCATACCGATCCGATACCAGTGTTTAATAAACCAGCTGTGTGCCTCACTGTGTGGAAGTGAGCCAGATCACCCAACTCTGTAAAACTAAATGTAACAAATAAATACAGAAAAAAGACATACATTTACTAAGTTGTTATTTATTATTAAAATAAATTATTCACCTGCAACTTGGTAAAAAAAAAAAAAAAAAAAAAAAAAAAGGACCAGTTCAGGTGTAAACCTTTTTAGGAACAACTTGGTCAAAACTTCAACAGGAATTAAAATCCCAGTCTAAATGTGTATAGTGTATAAACAGAATAGAATTGAGTAGATCTGCCCCATTGTCATTGATATCCGATCCCGCTGGGGTTTCAGCTGTTTTGTCCTCGGGTGTTTAAAGTGTCCTCTGATGTTTCAGGTGTTTTGTCCTCAGGTGTTTAAAGTGTCCTCTGGTGTTTCAGGTTTTTTGTCCTCTGGTGTTTCCCGTTTTGGATCTTTTAACTGGAGGTTGCAGTTGAAGGTCTTGAGGCTCATCGTCTCCTTCATCGCCGTCCTCATCCTCACCTGCAACAGGTAAAACACAGGTGAATCAGAAAAAAAACTCTGACAGGTAACAGTCTGTCTACCTCTGACAGGTGTCTGTCTGTTTACCTCTGACAGGTGTCTGTGTTTACCTCTGACAGGTAACGGTCTGTTTACCTCTGACCGGTAACTGTCTGTCTGTTTACCTCTGACCGGTAACTGTCTGTTTACCTCTGACAGGTGTCTGTCTGTCTGTTTACCTCTGACAGGTAACTGTCTGTCTGTTTACCTCTGACAGGTAACTGTCTGTTTACCTCTGACAGGTAACTGTCTTTTTAACTCTGACAGGTAACTGTCTATCTGTTTACCTCTGACAGGTAACTGTCTGTTTACCTCTGACAGGTAATGGTCTGTCTATTTACCTCTCACAGGTAACTGTCTGTTTACCTCTGATAGGTAACAGTCTGTTTACCTCTGACAGGTAACAGTCTGTCTGTTTACCTCTCACAGGTAACTGTCTGTTTACCTCTGACAGGTAACAGTCTGTCTGTTTACCTCTGACAGGTAACTGTCTGTTTACCTCTGACAGGTGACTGTCTGTTTACCTCTCACAGGTAACTGTCTGTTTACCTCTGACAGGTAATGGTCTGTCTGTTTACCTCTGACAGGTAACTGTCTGTTTACCTCTCACAGGTGACTGTCTGTTTACCTCTCACAGGTAACTGTCTGTTTACCTCTCACAGGTGTCTGTCTGTTTACCTCTGACAGGTGACTGTCTGTCTGTTTACCTCTGACAGGTGACTGTCTGTCTGTTTACCTCTGACAGGTAATGGTCTGTCTGTTTACCTCTGACAGGTGACTGTCTGTCTGTTTACCTCTGACAGGTAACTGTCTGTTTACCTCTGACAGGTAACTGTCTGTTTACCTCTGACAGGTAACTGTCTGTTTACCTCTGACAGGTAACTGTCTGTTTACCTCTGACAGGTAACTGTCTGTTTACCTCTGACAGGTAACTGTCTGTTTACCTCTGACAGGTAACTGTCTGTTTACCTCTCACAGGTAACTGTCTGTTTACCTCTGACAGGTAACTGTCTGTTTACCTCTGACAGGTAACTGTCTGTTTACCTCTGACAGGTAACTGTCTGTTTACCTCTGACAGGTAACTGTCTGTTTACCTCTGACAGGTAACTGTCTGTTTACCTCTGACAGGTAACTGTCTGTTTACCTCTGACAGGTAACTGTCTGTTTACCTCTGACAGGTAACTGTCTGTTTACCTCTCACAGGTAACTGTCTGTTTACCTCTGACAGGTAACTGTCTGTTTACCTCTGACAGGTAACTGTCTGTTTACCTCTGACAGGTAACTGTCTGTTTACCTCTGACAGGTAACTGTCTGTTTACCTCTCACAGGTAACTGTCTGTTTACCTCTGACAGGTAACTGTCTGTTTACCTCTGACAGGTAACTGTCTGTTTACCTCTCACAGGTAACTGTCTGTTTACCTCTGACAGGTAACTGTCTGTTTACCTCTGACAGGTAACTGTCTGTTTACCTCTCACACCTGCAGGCTGTTCTGTATTGTTAGCAGTTAGCAGCAGTTAGCTCACCTTCCTCGCAGTCTCCGCGGGTTTTTTCCTGCTCCACCAGCTCGCTGAGGAGTCGCGACACGTTCCCGTTCAGCTCCTGAACTCCGCTGATCAGAGAACTCAGGTTGTTTTCCACTTTAACGCTGATCTTCTCTTTCTGTCCGTCTCTGAGCCTCAGCTCTGCTAACACAGCCGCCATCCTTACTACAGCCCTCTACCGACGTCATCACGTACTCTCTGCTGCCTTCAAGCGCCCTCCGTAAATGGATTACTCCAGAGAAGTCTTTTTCGTAGTAGTAGTAGTAGTAGTAGTAGTAGATGCTCTGTCTTTTATAAGCACAATGAAAATGATTGTTGTGTTTGTTGTTTAACAAACAGGAAATAAAACAGAACCAACCTGTGCGGCGACAACATACATCCATGAAGGAGAAGAGGTAAACGGTAAAAACCTGGGATTTCTGGGGGACACGTGAACGTACCACCACAGCACGCTATGACGTCATTATTGTTTATTTTTCACCATTACGTAATTAACGTTTATTATTTTTTTAATATATTTTTTAACACATTCAAACTCAGTTTTACTGTTTAATTAATTATTTTGTTATTATTAATTTCCGTTTTTAAACTCGGTGACCTCTGAACCCTGAATGCCGCCAAATACGATCTCCGGAAGTGAAGCGGAAGTTGTCATTAGCAGCTAGCAGCAGCAGCGGTTCGATCAGGCCGAGCTGATTATTGATTATAAACTGTTATCGATCACGTTATTGGCTGGTTTATAGCCGGATCAGACGGTGTGAACAGTTTGATTCGGTGAGTTTGTGTTTTATTCACTCAGCTAACGCAGTTTAGCATCACAGCTAACAGACAATCAGCAGCTGATCAGACTGATCGATCAGTGGAGCTGCTGATTGATGATGATGCACAGAGAGACAGAGTCTTTGGTTTCATTAAAACAACAATAGAAACAGCTCACCACGTTTCCTTCAGTCAACTAACTGGAATCAGAATAAACAATAGAGACTGATGTTGTTGTTGTTGTTGTTGTTGTTGTTGTTGTTGTTGTTGTTGTTGTTGTTGTTGATAACATTATTATTTAAAGGTCCCATATTATAAAAAAGTGAGATTTTCATGTTTTTTATTCATAAAGCAGGATTAAGTTCTATATAAATACTGTGAAAGTATTGAAACACTCAATCAACAGGGAAACACACACAGCCCGTATTCAGAAACTCTGCGTTTGAAACAAGCTGTCAGGATTTCTGTCCATTTGTGATGTCACAAATATACAATATTTAGACCCTTGACATAATCTTAAACGTAAACATTCTAAATGTGTCCGAGTTTATTCCTGGTTGCAGTGTATGTGAATGTCATCAGCTGACATGAAGTACCCAAGCTGTTGCCTAGCAACGCAATTCTGTTGCAATTCTATTGCAATTCTGTCAAAATGCACTAAAACGGAGCGTTTCAGACAGAGGGTAAATACAGGTATATTCAAGCAGACAGTATGAGGAAAATAAAGGGTTTTTTGAACATTACAGCATGTAAACATGTTCTAGTAGAAACACAAAATACAAGTATGAACCTGAAAATGAGCTGTTATGGGACCTTTAAAGGTTCAATGCTCAGCATTCCTCCTCTACTACTACTGGGTCCATACTGTCTACATTTACAGTCAGCAGTTATTGTTCTACAGTTATCAATTACTAACTAACAGCAGGATCAGTTATTATGAATTTAATTTTTGTTGTTGGTCTCCATGGTAACAGAGAGGATGGCGGAGGAGCAGACAGTGTCTCTAGTTGATGTTCTGGAGGAAGATCAAGAGTTGGAGGAAGAAGCTTCAGCCGTGTTGGCAGGAAGTGACTCTGATCACTGTTCATACCCTCAGGTCACTGCATATATCTACAGTCTATCTATCTATCTATCTATCTATCTGTCTATCATTCTATCTATCAATATATACAGTATCTGTATTATATATATATATACATATTATATATGTATATATATATATACACGGTATACAGTATATATTCTGTATCTACTGTACATTTACGCTCACTTTTTTAGGTCCACCTGTAAAATCTAATACAACAGCTCTGCTATAAATAACTTATACTGTTACTAAGAAACTAATATAATAAATATATGTATATGTTATTATTAGTATTATTAGTATTATCATTATTGTTTTAATTATGTATTATAATTTTTTGATAATTATTTGTTATTATTGTTTTTATTCAAATTATTTGTTATTATTGTTTTTATGATAATTATTATTTATTATTATATTTTTTTTATTATTATTGTTTATTGTTCTGATTATTATCATTATATCATTATTCTTATTCTTATTATTGTTTTTATTATTACAGTCTGTATATAACACACTGTCTACGTGAAGCGTCAGGCGGTGTACCTGTGTGTATTGTGTATATATACGTGTATTAATAGTTGTGTACCTGTGTGTATTGTGTATATACAGTATGTGTGTATTAATATGTGTATGTCTGTGTGTATAACAGGGCTATGTGAAGCGCCAGGCTGTGTACGCCTGCAGCAGCTGCACACCGAAGGGAGGAGAGCCAGCAGGAGTCTGTCTGGCCTGCTCATACAAATGTCATGAAGGTCACGACCTCTTCGAACTCTACACCAAGAGGTCAACACTCACCTCTCATTACTCACCTGATTCTCTACCTGAACTAGGGCGCTTCCACATCGAGTCATGTTGTGTTCTCACTTACGTTTAGAGCGGAAGTGTCATTATTTAGATAAGTTAGTAAGTTTTAATGTTTTTTTCAGGTGAGACAGCAACCATTTAGATTTACAATATGTGATCAGTGATCAATATCTGCTAGTTTGTTTTGTTACAGAAATAAAATCGTCCCAGCGTCTTCCTGCGTCTGGCTGCAACATAATTAAATATAACGTTACTGCTTTTCACTTCACACACATCTTCACAGCTGGGAGGCATACCTTTCACTGTAAACAAACAAACAAACTCTTCTCTGTTTCCTGTAGGAACTTCCGCTGTGACTGTGGAAACAGCAAGTTCTCGGAGCTGCAGTGTAAACTCCACCCTGTGAGTTCACACCACATTTAATTACATTTCATTGAATGGTTCTGACGACTGACGGTCCCCATAAATACAGGAACTCTGATGGTGTGTATAGATTGTCCTCGTTGATCTGAGGCTCATGCTAATGCTAAAAGCTGCTCGATACATGAGCTGTGTAAAGCTGGGCATACATCTCATTGTACCGTTGACCCCGTATTAACCTGCACATGACAAATATAACTGAAACTTGATTATCACACCAACAGTGACCCAGTGTGTGTGTGTGTGTGTGTGTGTGTGTGTGTGTGTGTGTGTTTCAGGAGAAGGAGGAGGTCAACAGTCAGAACAAATACAGTCAGAACTTCTTTGGAGTTTATTGTACCTGCAGCCGGCCTTACCCAGACCCAGACGACCCGGTGAGACACACACACCTGCCCCAGGGCCGGGCGATAAACCAATCTCCAAATGTTTCACACTGAAATCTTCCATGATAACCATGAGCCGACGGAGAGCGCTGTTTCTCTGTCATTGCTACTCTGGCTCCTTTATTAAATGTGTGTGTGTGATTGGCTGGTTCTGTCTCCAGGTGGAGGACGAGATGATTCAGTGTGTGGTGTGTGAGGACTGGCTGCATGGCAGGGTGAGTACCTGAGTCTCAGGTTGTTCTCCAGCTATAAGCTCCAGGTGTCCTGAGGACTGCCTGTATTTTGTATTGACTCAAACATTCATTTTAATGATGTGACTCACCTGTGTGTGTGTGTGTGTGTGTGTGTGTGTGTGTGTGTGTGTTTAACAGCACCTGGGCCGTGTGGTTCCAGACTCTGTGGAGCTGCAGGAGATGATCTGTGAATCCTGTATGAACAAAAACCCTTTCCTCTGGACCTACGCTGCTCACCTGTCAGGTAAACAGACCTGTTCATCTTTTTCGTCCTGTTTGAGGGATGTACTTCCTGTTTATGTGATGTACTTCCTGTTTATGTGATGTACTTCCTGTTTGTGTGATGTACTTCCTGTTCAGTTCCAGGTGCAGCAGTTCAGGTGAAGGAGGAAACGGAAGCAGACAAGTCAAACACAAACGTCCCCAAAAAAGAAGAAAAGGTGAGCGGATTAAACTCGTGGGTACCCATAGAACCCATTTACATTCACATATCTGGAGGTCAGAGGTCAAGGGGCCTTTTTCCTCGCCAAAATTTAGTGTAAGTTTGGAGCGTTATTTAACCTCCTTCACGTCAAGCTAGTATGACATGGTTGGTACCGATGGATTCATTAAGTTTTTTAGTTTCATATGATACCAGTATCTTCACTCTAGCTTTATCTAGCTATATATTTGAATTCATAACTGATCAATGTGATTGATTAATAATCAATAATGTGTCAGGTTGATGAGGTCATCGAGCCCAGCTGTAAGCGGACCCGTGAGGAGGCGGAGCCGAGCTGCAGACTGAAAGCGCTGCAGGCGATTGATGAGAAAAGAGTCCAGTCAGGAGCTGTGTTCTGGCCGTCGACGTGGCGCTCTAAACTCTGCTCCTGCAACACCTGCAAGGTAAAACTCAACTGTCTTGAGTTTCTATTGGCTGACGTAATGATGATGTCACTGTAAGGTCATCTGATGAGTCTTTTAGGTTTTATCTTCACTCTAACTCTAAAACTGAGCCCGTTACGACCTTCATTATGAGCGTGTGTGTCCTCAGGAGAGACTGTCTGCAGCCGGTCTGTCGTTCCTGTTGGACGAATCGGACACCGTCCTCGCCTACGAGAACAAAGGAAAGACCAACGAGCAGAGACAGCCAGGACACGACCCTCTGATGTCAGCGCTGGACAACCTGAACCACGTGCAGCAGCTTGAGATCATCCACGGTACACAAAACTACCAGTACTACACAGAGAACTACCAGTACTACACACAGAACTACCAGTACTACACACAGAACTACCAGTACTACACACAGAACTACCAGTACTACATGTGAAACTACCAGTACTACATAAAAAGCTACCAGTACTACACACAGAACTACCAGTACTACATGTGAAACTACCAGTACTACATAAAAAGCTACCAGTACTACACACAGAACTACAAGTGACACAGATAAAACTACAAGTCCCACAGTTCCAGCTGTTTATGTCTTTCAGGGTACAACGACATGAAAAGTGAACTGAAGGACTTCCTGCAGGGATTCGCAGCAGAAGGAAAGGTGAGTTTGGGACTGAAGACGACCTTTGACCTTCGTCTGACCTTTGACTTGCTGCTGACCAAATATGTTCTCCTGATGATGCCATGTGACTGTTCTCCTGATGATGTCATGTGACTGTTCTCCTGATGATGTCATGTGACTGTTCTCCTGATGATGCCATGTGACTGTTCTCCTGATGATGTCATGTGACTGTTCTCCTGATGATGTCATGTGACTGTTCTCCTGATGATGCCATGTGACTGTTCTCCTGATGATGTCATGTGACTGTTCTCCTGATGATGCCATGTGACTGTTCTCCTGATGATGTCATGTGACTGTTCTCCTGATGATGCCATGTGACTGTTCTCCTGATGATGTCATGTGACTGTTCTCCTGATGATGTCATGTGACTGTTCTCTGATAGGTTGTGACTCCCGATGACATCCGTGAGTTCTTCGAGCAGCAGCAGAGTCGAAAGAGACGACGAGACGACGCCGGACGCTTCTACCCTACCTGATGCCCTTTGACCTTCAACTAATCTTTAAATGACCTTTGACCTCCTTGTTTTTGTTCTTAGTTTTGTCAGTTTATTTTTCAAGCTTTGGGACTTCCTGTTTTTAACGTCGTCCGTCTCAGAAGTCGCCAACATTAATGTCTGTGTTTCCTTTTTAATGAAAACTAATAAAACTCAATCAGCTGAACAACAACACTGAGTGTCGTCATATTTCAGGATCAATCAAAAGCACTATTTTAATCGATTGACAACCCTAGTTATTATGTGTTTATGTAAAATCTGAACTCCAGCTGTTCAATAAATGTAGGGCAGTAAAAATGAAATGTATACGAAGAGTAGAAATGAGCAGAAAATGGAAATACTGAAGTACTTAATGTAGTATTTAGTTACTCTGTACCACTGCGTGCGTTGGTGTTTAACATAACGAGTCTCTTTCACAAAGTGTCTCCTCGTGTTCTGTGATTGGAGAAGAGATTGTAACCAGCAGCTCTGTTTCTGCACATCAAACACTCATTAACCCTTCATCCTCCGTCACATCACTCAGTCATCCTCTGTCAGCTGTTTGTTCTGCAGAGCAGATCTAATCAGCTGGATTGTTGAGCTGCAGATCAGCTGCTCTGTTTACTGTTCAGGTTTAACGGGTCACTGGTCACTTTAACATCACGTCCGAACTTTGCTGTGCAGGTAAACTCTCTGTTTCAGCTGGAATCAGACCAACAACTTTTCTCTAAACTCAAACATATGAACTGTTCAGTCTGACTGTCCAATCATCAGACTGCTGGGACCACTGCACCTCCTCTTCCTCCTCCTCCTCCTCATCCTCCTCCCTCCTCATCCTCCTCCCCTCTGCTCCTTTACATTCAGTCAGACTGAGCAGCTCACAGTGAACACGTCCTCAACAGAGAACAAGCAGTAGTTCAGGAGCAGCCAGTCGGACTCCCAACAGGTGCTGCTAAGTTACCAGGTGTTTGTTGCCGTGACGATGGTGATCTTGAGGATGATGAGAAATGTTTCTGTGTCGACTTTGACTCGACCAAAAGAAATAATGAAGGAGACGAAGAAGATGATCTACAGCAAACCTCCCAAAAACAAGATCGGACCCGCAGTGAGTCTCTTATCTATCTCTGTCTGTCTGTCTGTCTGCCTGTGAGTGATCGATGTGTATCTCCAGCAGCAACCTCCGGGTCTGAGAAGTGAAGCCAATGCTGAAGTGCCTTAAACCTGCATTCTCTCTAACAGCCAGCTGGGGGCGACTCCTCTGGTTGCTAAAAGAAGTCTAATTGTATAGAAGTCTCTGAGAAAATGAGCCTACTTCTCTCTTGATTTATTACCTCAGTAAACACTGTAAACATGAGTTTATGGTCTCAATCGCTAGTTTCAAGTCTTCTTCAATACAGCATGATGTTCATTTAGTAAATTATGGTCCCATTTAGAGTCAGATAGACCATAAAGCAGGGGATGCTTTAGGGCGGGGCTACCTTGTGATTGACGGGTTGCTACCACGGCGTTGTCCGGTCTGGGAGTTGTCCGTGTTTTCGTCTTTCGTCAGTTCATGAAAGTTAATTAGAACCTTTTGGGTCACCTAAAAATGTCTGATTCAGCGTTTGCATAAAGTTAGCTCCACCCTCTCGTGTCACTTCTGGTTGCAAGAAACCAAGACGGCGACGGCCAAAAACCAAGACGGCGACGGCGTGGTGTAACTAGTGGTAGTGTTGGGGATACAGATGTGTCTATAACATGTTATTTAGTAGCTCAGACAATATATGACGTATTTTAGCATGTCTGAAACCTCAGTATGAAACCAATAGTACCTGAACTGCATACTATTTCTAGTGAAATATTACAGTATGCAATGCTGGACACTACGGAGACATAAATATCCCACAATGCAATGCGGTAGTGATGACAACGTTCATCACGGACTTTGACGGACAGCTCTGTAACGTCAATAACACTTCAATTTAACTGTAAGTGTCATATTTCACTTTGCTGGGCGTAATATATAAATTAATTCAGACTTTGATTCTTACAAATTGTCGTTTTGGTCACATGCGGTTGGACGGGTTACCATGGTTACACACGCGTCTCCAACCGGCGAGGAGGCTCTCAGGATAAATAACTGCTTAATGCGTCTAAAAAGATCCAAACTGCCGAATATGTTGAACGATAGTACGCAGATTAGGTCTGTGGTGCACGAAGCCATGATCTATTTTCATCCTGATGATGTCATGGGAGGATCTCTTCTCTGATTGGTTGTTTGTTTTTGTCTCCGACAGCAAAGTTTCTTCGTCATGGCGGTGTTCGCGGTGGCCTTGTTGACTCCAGCTGCCTGGATCCTTCATCACCTGCCAGAGTACCGCCAGCGGTCCAAACAGCCGCCCAGACACTGATCCTCGCCATCATCATCATCTTTATCTTCCTCACCGCTAACAACTCGTCAATATATTCTAAACTATAATCAGTTTATTCAACTTTAATGATTTTATGACGACATAATCGATGTGTATCGTGGTAGTTGTAGAACAGAGTTGTGATTTAAAGAATCAGAGCGGCGTGTTTCTCTCCTCGTGTTCATCAGGTCGTCTTCTTCTCTTCTTCTTCTCTGTGTTGTTCTGACGTTTGTCCAAACAGGAAGTGTTTGTGTGTTTGAAGCTCCAGTTTGTGTTTGTTTAGTTTGTTAATCACTTCCTGTTTGGGAACATCAGTTCCCACGGAGACGACGACGACGACGACGTGATTAAACCCGAAAGACTGAGCTCAGAGGAAGGAAGGCGTCTTCATCACCATAATCATCATCATCATCATATTTTAACATTTCACAAATATTTACACGCTCCAACATGTCGGAGTTTTAATGTAAAGTGAACAAACATAAATGTTTTACATATTGAATAAATGTGTCTCAGCTCCAGCTGTAGTTGAGTTATGTTATTAGTCAGTGAACATCTGTACAGCTGTGCTGCTGGTGCAGTATTGCCTTACCCTGAGAGACCCGCGGGGACCCGACTGACTTTACTGTCTTTCAGAGGCTCTAGAAGGTTCCGTTTTAGGATTAGAGTGAAGCTGCAGATGTCACACGAAACTACAAAACCTAAGGAATCCATTGGTACCAACCAAAAAGACTCGTGGGTACCCATAGAACCCTTTTTCATTCATATATCTTGAGGTCAGAGGTCAAGGGACCCCTTTGAAAATGACCATGTTTTACCTCGCCAAAATTTAACGCAGGTTTGTAGCGTTATTTTACCTCCTTCCCGACAAGCGTGTATGACATGGTTAGTATCGATGGATCCATAGGTTTTCTAGTTTCATATGATACCAGAATCTTCACTCTAACTTTAAAAGCCCGCTACAACCTCTGAAAGACAGAATAGCGGCCGGGCAGGTAGTTTTAACTGTTAACTTGTTTAACTTGTCTCCCTGTTGTGGCCCCTGAGCCACGTCCTCGGCCATTCAGGTGAGCTTGTGAACAGCTATGTTTGGTGCTGCAGGTAGCAGCAGGTGTTGATTGTGCAGCTGATGATGTGATAGCTGGTCCTGGCTTTGTGCTTTGTTACCACAGCTGCTTCAGTGTCTTGGTTTGGTTTTGCTCTGGGTGGTTTCTAGTTTTAGGAGATTTCACTGTTTTCTTTTTTCTCTTGACCAGATGTCAGATTATTGTGTTGCCATTCAGAGGGTAAGTGTTACGGTCCTGATACGCTGTTTATAGTATGTCGAAAAATGTCATGAAAAAAAGTCATAGTATAGTATGCCGAAAAAATTCATGAAAAAAAGTCATAGTATAGTATGTTGAACATTTTCATGAAAAAAAAGTCATGTCGAAAAATTTCACAAAAAAAGTCATAGTATGTCGAAACTTTTCATGAAAAAAAAGTAATGTCGAAACTTTTCATGAAAAAAAGTAATGTCGAAACTTTTCATGAAAAAAAAGTCATGTCGAAAAATTTCACAAAAAAAGTCAGTATGTCGAAACTTTTCATGAAAAAAAAGTCAGTATGTCGAAACTTTTCATGAAAAAAAAGTAATGTCGAAACTTTTCATGAAAAAAAGTCAGTATATGTCGGAAAAGTTCATGAAAAAAAAGTAATGTCGAAACTTTTCCTGAAAAAAAAGTCATGTCGAAACTTTTCCTAAAAAAAAAGTCATGTCGAAACTTCCTAAAAAAAAGTCATGTCGAAAAATTTCATGAAAAAATGTCATTTCGAAAAATTTCATGAAAAAAGTCATGTCGAAAGATTTCATGGAAAAAAAGTAATGTCGAAACTTCATGAAAAAAAAGTCATGTTGAAACTTTTCATGAAAAAAAAGTCATGTCGAAACTTTTCATGAAAAAAAAGTCATGTCGAAAAATTTCATGAAAAAAAGTAATGTCGAAAAATTTCACAAAAAAAGTCAGTATGTCGAAACTTTTCATGAAAAAAAAGTAATGTCGAAACTTTTCATGAAAAAAAGTCAGTATATGTCGGAAAAGTTCATGAAAAAAAAGTAATGTCGAAACTTTTCCTGAAAAAAAAGTCATGTCGAAACTTTTCCTAAAAAAAAAGTCATGTCGAAACTTCCTAAAAAAAAGTCATGTCGAAAAATTTCATGAAAAAATGTCATTTCGAAAAATTTCATGAAAAAAGTCATGTCGAAAGATTTCATGGAAAAAAAGTAATGTCGAAACTTCATGAAAAAAAAGTCATGTTGAAACTTTTCATGAAAAAAAAGTCATGTCGAAAAATTTCATGAAAAAAAGTAATGTCGAAAAATTTCACAAAAAAAGTCAGTATGTCGAAACTTTTCATGAAAAAAAAGTAATGTCGAAACTTTTCATGAAAAAAAGTCAGTATATGTCGGAAAAGTTCATGAAAAAAAAAGTAATGTCGAAACTTTTCCTGAAAAAAAAGTCATGTCGAAACTTTTCCTAAAAAAAAAGTCATGTCGAAACTTCCTAAAAAAAAGTCATGTCGAAAAATTTCATGAAAAAATGTCATTTCGAAAAATTTCATGAAAAAAGTCATGTCGAAAGATTTCATGGAAAAAAAGTAATGTCGAAACTTCATGAAAAAAAAGTCATGTTGAAACTTTTCCTAAAAAAAAAGTAATGTCGAAACTTCCTAAAAAAAAGTCATGTCGAAAAATTTCATGAAAAAAAAGTCATGTCAAAAAATTTCATGAAAAAAGTCATGTCGAAAAATTTCATGAAAAAAAAGTAATGTTGAAAAATTTCATGAAAAAAAGTCATAGTCATAATGTTGAAAAATTTCACGAAAAAAAGTCATGTCGAAAAATTTCATGAAAAAAAAGTCATGTCAAAAAATTTCATGAAAAAAGTCATGTCGAAAAATTTCATGAAAAAAAAGTAATGTTGAAAAATTTCATGAAAAAAAGTCATAGTCATAATGTTGAAAAATTTCACGAAAAAAAGTCATGTCGAAAAATTTCATGAAAAAAGTCATGTCGAAAAATTTCATGAAAAAAGTCATGTCGAAAAATTTCCTAAAAAAAAAGTAATGTCGAAACTTCCTAAAAAAAAGTCATGTCGAAAAATTTCATGAAAGAAGTCATGTCGAAACTTTTCATGAAAAAAAAGATCATAGTAAATTATGTCGAAAAATTTCATGAAAAAAGTCATGTCAGAACTTCCTGAAAAAAAAGTAGTCGAAAAATGTCATGAAAAAATGTCATGTCGAAAAATGTCATGAAAAAAAAGTCATGTCGAAACTTTTCATGCAAAAAAAGTCATGTCGAAAAATTTCATGCAAAAAAAGTCATGTCGAAAAATTTCATGCAAAAAGTCATGTCGAAATATTTCATGTAAAAGTCATAGTATAGTATGCCGAAAGACTTCATGAATTAAAAAGTCATAGTCCATCCATCTTCAACTGCTTATCCGGGATCGGGTCGCGGGGGCAACAGCTCCAGCAGGGGACCCCAAACTTCCCTTTCCCGGGCCACATTAACCAGCTCTGACTGGGGGATCCCGAGGCGTTCCCAGGCCAGAGTAGAGATATAATCTCTCCACCTAGTCCTGGGTCTTCCCCGTGGTCTCCTCCCAGCTGGTCGTGCCTGGAACACCTCCCAAGGGAGGCGCCCAGGAGGCATCCGTGCTAGATGCCCGAACCACCTCAACTGGCTCCTTTCGACTGGCTCCTTTCGACCTGAAAAAAAAGTAGTCGAAAAATTTCCTGAAAAAAAGTCATGTCGAAAAATTTCATGGAAAAATGTCGTCGAAAAAATTCATGAAAAAAGTCATGTCGAAAAATTTTCATGAAAAAAAAGTTGTCGAAACTTTTCCTAAAAAAAAAGTCATGTCGAAACTTCCTAAAAAAAAGTCATGTCGAAAAATTTCATGAAAAAATGTCATTTCGAAAAATTTCATGAAAAAAGTCATGTCGAAAGATTTCATGGAAAAAAAGTAATGTCGAAACTTTTCATGAAAAAAAAGTCATGTTGAAACTTTTCCTAAAAAAAAAGTAATGTCGAAACTTCCTAAAAAAAAGTCATGTCGAAAAATTTCATGAAAAAAAAGTCATGTCAAAAAATTTCATGAAAAAAGTCATGTCGAAAAATTTCATGAAAAAAAAGTAATGTTGAAAAATTTCATGAAAAAAAGTCATGTCAGAACTTCCTGAAAAAAAAGTAGTCGAAAAATGTCATGAAAAAATGTCATGTCGAAAAATGTCATGAAAAAAAAGTCATGTCGAAACTTTTCATGCAAAAAAAGTCATGTCGAAAAATTTCATGCAAAAAGTCATGTCGAAATATTTCATGAAAAAAGTCATGTCGAAACTTTTCATGCAAAAAAAGTCATGTCGAAAAATTTCATGCAAAAAAAGTCATGTCGAAAAATTTTCATGAAAAAAAAGTTGTCGAAACTTTTCCTAAAAAAAAAGTCATGTCGAAACTTCCTAAAAAAAAGTCATGTCGAAAAATTTCATGAAAAAATGTCATTTCGAAAAATTTCATGAAAAAAGTCATGTCGAAAGATTTCATGGAAAAAAAGTAATGTCGAAACTTTTCATGAAAAAAAAGTCATGTTGAAACTTTTCCTAAAAAAAAAAGTAATGTCGAAACTTCCTAAAAAAAAGTCATGTCGAAAAATTTCATGAAAAAAAGTCATGTCGAAACTTTTCCTGAAAAAAAGTCATATCGAAAAATTTCATGAAAAAAAGTAGTCGAAAAATTTCATGAAAAAAAGTCATGTCGAAACTTTTCATGAAAAAAAGTCATGTCGAAAAATGTCATGAAAAAAAGTCATGTTGAAAACTTCCATGAAAAAAGTCATGTCGAAACTTTTTCATAAAAAAGTCATGTCGAAACTTTTCCTGAAAAAAAAGTCATATCAAAAAATTTCATGAAAAAAAGTAATGTCGAAACTTTTCATGAAAAAAAAGTCATGTCGAAACTTCATGAAAAAAAAGTCATGTCGAAAAATTTCATGAAAAAAAGTCATGTCGAAAAATTTCATGAAAAAAAAGTCATGTCGAAAAATTTCATGTAAAAGTCATAGTATAGTATGCCGAAAGACTTCATGAATTAAAAAGTCATAGTCCATCCATCTTCAACCGCTTATCCGGGATCGGGTCGCGGGGGCAACAGCTCCAGCAGGGGACCCCAAACTTCCCTTTCCCGGGCCACATTAACCAGCTCTGACTGGGGGATCCCGAGGCGTTCCCAGGCCAGAGTAGAGATATAATCTCTCCACCTAGTCCTGGGTCTTCCCCGTGGTCTCCTCCCAGCTGGTCGTGCCTGGAACACCTCCCAAGGGAGGCGCCCAGGAGGCATCCGTGCTAGATGCCCGAACCACCTCAACTGGCTCCTTTCGACTGGCTCCTTTCGACCTGAAAAAAAAGTAGTCGAAAAATTTCCTGAAAAAAAGTCATGTCGAAAAATTTCATGGAAAAATGTCGTCGAAAAAATTCATGAAAAAAGTCATGTCGAAAAATTTTCATGAAAAAAAAGTTGTCGAAACTTTTCATGAAAAAAAGTAATGTAGAAAAATTTCACAAAAAAAGTAATGTCGAAAAATTTCACAAAAAAAGTTATAGTATGTCAAAACTTTTCATGAAAAAAAGTCATAGTATAATATATTAAAAAAGTCATAGAAAAAAAGTCATAGTGGTGTCGAAAAATTTCATGAAAAAAGTAATGTCGAAACTTCCTGAAAAAAAATGTCGAAAAATTTCATGAAAAAAAGTTATGTCGAAAAATGTCATGAAAAAAAAGTCATGTCGAAACTTTTCATGCAAAAAAAGTCATGTCGAAAAATGTCATGAAAAAATGTCATGTCGAAAAATTTCATGAAAAAATGTCATGTCGAAAAATTTCATGAAAAAGTCATGTCGAAACTTTTCCTGAAAAAAAAGTCATATCGAAAAATTTCATGAAAAAAAGTAGTCGAAACTTTTCCTGAAAAAAAAGTCATATCGAAAAATTTCATGAAAAAAGTAATGTGCAAAAATTTCATGAAAAAAAAGTAATGTCGAAAAATTTCATGAAAAAAGTAATGTCGAAAACTTTCATGAAAAAAGTCACGTCGAAACTTTTTCATAAAAATGTCATAGTATGTCGAAAAATTTCATGAAAAAAAGTCATGTCGAAAGATCTCATGAAAAAAAAGTTGTGTCGAAAAATTTCACAAAAAAAGTCATAGTATGTCGAAACTTTTCATGAAAAAAAAGTCATGTCGAAGAATTTCATGAAAAGAAGTCGTGTCGAAACTTCATGAAAAAAAAGTCATAGTACAGTATGTCGAAAAATTTCATGAAAAAGTCATGTCAGAACTTCCTGAAAAAAAAGTAGTCGAAAAATTTCCTGAAAAAAAGTCATGTCGAAAAATTTCATGTCATAGTATGTCATAGTATGTCAAAACTTTTCATGAAAAAAAGTCATAATATAGTATATTGAAAAAGTCATAGAAAAAAAGTCATAGTATAGTGTCGAAAAATTTCATGAAAAAAGTCATGTCGAAACTTCCTGAAAAAAAATGTCGAAAAATTTCATGAAAAAATGTCATGTCGAAACTTTTCATGCAAAAAAAGTCATGTCGAAAAATGTCATGAAAAAATGTCATGTCGAAAAATGTCATGAAAAAATGTCATGTCGAAACTTCCTGAAAAAAAAGTCATATCGAAAAATTTAATGAAAAAAAGTAATGTCGAAAAATTTCATGAAAAAAAAGTAATGTCGAAACTTTTCATGAAAAAAAAGTCATGTTGAAACTTTTCATGAAAAAAAGTCATGTCGAAAAATTTCATGAAAAAAAGTCATTATAGTATGTCGAAAAATTTCATGAAAAAAAAGTCATGTCGAAAAATTTCATGAAAAAAAATCATGTCGAAACTTTTCCTGAAAAAAGTCATGTCGAAAAATTTCATGCAAAAAAAGTCATGTCGAAAAATTTCATGAAAAAATGTCATGTCGAAAAATGTCATGAAAAAAAAGTCATGTCGAAACTTCATGCAAAAAAAGTCATGTCGACAAATTTCATGAAAAAAGTCATGTCGAAACTTCCTGAAAAAAAGTCATGTCGAAAAATGTCATGAAAAAATGTCATGTCGAAAAATGTCATGAAAAAATGTCATGTCGAAACTTCCTGAAAAAAAGTCATATCGAAAAATTTAATGAAAAAAAGTAATGTCGAAAAATTTCATGAAAAAAAAGTCATGTCGAAAAATTTCATGAAAAAAAGTCATGTCGAAACTTTTCCTGAAAAAAGTCATGTCGAAAAATTTCATGCAAAAAAAGTCATGTCGAAAAATTTCATGAAAAAAAAGTCATGTCGAAAAATTTCATGAAAAGAAGTCGTGTCGAATTTCATGAAAAAAAGGTCATAGTAAATAATGTCGAAAAATTTCACGAAAAAGTCATAGTATAGTATGCCGAAAGACTTCATGAATTAAAAAGTCATAGTACAGTATGTTGAAAAATGTCATGAAAAAGTCATAGTATAGCATGCCGAAAGATTTCATGAATTAAAGTCATAGTATAGTATGTCGAAAAATTTCATGAAAAAAGTCGTCAGAACTTCCTGAAAAAAAAGTAGTCGAAAAATTTCCTGAAAAAAAGTCATGTCGAAAAATTTCCTGAAAAAAAGTCATGTCGAAAAATTTCCTGAAAAAAAGTCATGTCGAAAAAATTCATGAAAAAAGTCATGTCGAAAAATTTTCATGAAAAAAAGTCATGTCGAAACTTTTCATGAAAAAAAGTCATGTCGAAAAATTTCATGAAAAAAAGTCATGTCGAAAACTTTCATGAAAAAAGTCACCTCGAAACTTTTTCATAAAAAAGTCATAGTATGTCGAAAAATTTCATGAAAAAAAGTCATGTCGAAAAATTTCATGAAAAAAAAGTCATGGTATGTCAAAACTTTTCATGCAAAAAGTCATGTCGAAAAATTTCATGAAAAGAAGTCGTGTCGAAACTTTCCATGAAAAAAAGGTCATAGTAAATAATGTCGAAAAATTTCATGAAAAAAGTCATGTCAGAACTTCCTGAAAAAAAAGTAGTCGAAAAATTTCCTGAAAAAAAGTCATGTCGAAAAATTTCATGAAATAGTCATAGTATGTCAAAACTTTTCATGAAAAAAAGTCATAATATAGTATATTGAAAAAGTCATAGAAAAGGGCGCCTGGGTTAGCTCAGTTGGTAGAGCGGGCGTCCATGTATTAAGGCTTGGTCCTGACCGCGGCGGCCCAGGTTCGAATCCGGCTTGTGGCCCTTTCTGCATCCACTCTCTCTCTCCCCCTTTCAAGACTCTGTCCACTGTCCCGTCAATAAAAATGAAAAATGCCCCCAAAAAAATAACTTTAAAAAGTCATAGTATGTCAAAACTTTTCATGAAAAAAAGTCATAATATAGTATATTGAAAAAGTCATAGAAAAAAAGTCATAGTATAATGTCGAAAAATGTCATGAAAAAATGTCATGTCGAAAAATGTCATGAAAAAAAAGTCATGTCGAAACTTTTCATGAAAAGTCATGTCGAAACTTCCTGAAAAAAAGTCATGTCAAAAAATGTCATGAAAAAATGTCGTCGAAAAATTTCATGAAAAAATCATATCAAAAAATTTCATGAAAAAAAGTAATGTCGAAAAATTTCACAAAAAAGTAATAGTATAGCATGTCGAAAAATTTCATGAAAAAAAGTCTCTTTTGGAAAAACGTAAACATTTTTGGGCACCCTGGTCTTCTAAACCCCAAAAAGCACAACTAGACCACACTGTCAACCATAATACCAAATTTGAAGTTATTACGTTCAATAGTTTTCGAGTTCTACTCAGGAAACAAAATTATGACACGCGAACGGACGGAACTTTTTATACTCCGACTACATTGTTATAAAAAGTCATGGTATAGGATGTTGGAAAAAGTCATAAAAAAGTTGTAGTATAGTATGTTGAAAAAAAGTGTTCCTACTTTGACACAGAAAGTGACTCTCCAGATTCTTTTATTGAGTTTCTGTTCGGCTGATAACATGTTTCATAATTACAAAGATTCTTTAACTGGTGATTCTGGAAGAAACGAAGCAGTAGTGTTCAGGTGTGCTGCCCCCCTCGCCCGACTCCACCTGACCTGCGAGGTCACAGGGCGAGGTCGGGGAGGGGGGCTGCAACAGGAAAGATCATCACTGACACAAAATCAAAGATTATTTTTCTCCTACAACAACAACGACGATGATGATGTGCAACTTTAACAAAACTTTAAAAATTAATTCATACAGTGTTTTTTTCATCAGAGTGAGACCTCCGCCACAGTTAGCTCAGCAGCTAACAGCCCGCTAAAGCTTAACAGGAAGTTATTTAATAAAGAAGAAGAGAAGGTGATTGGTCCCACAGAGCCAATCAGAGTAAAAGTCAAAGGTCAAACACAGCAGCCATCAGCAGGGGGCGGGGGTTAAAACCAGGGGGCGGGGCTTCCCAGCAGGTAAAATCCAACAAAAATAAAAGCAGCTCAGACTCACCCCGCCACAATAAAATCATCAAGTAAAATCTAAACTCTCAGTCTGCAGCCTGATTGGTTCAGGTATAGGGGGCGGGGCCTCAGGGATCCATCTCCAGGCCGTCCAAGGTGAGCTGGCTGCGGTGGGGGGAGTTGGGACTGGGGGGGCTGCTGGGGTTAGAGCTGTTGGAGGGGGTCGAGTGTTTGGTCGAGTCCGAGTCCGGCTGGAGGGAAGACACAGGTTCACGGTGTTGATATGTTCTGTAGTTCGGATGTTAAACTATAGACCCTTTTACAGCTGACGTCATCAGTATATGAGCGCATGTTGGCAACGGAAGTTAACAAGCTTTAAACAGTGAATTAAAACGGTTACCAGCGTCTAAACGTCTGGTTGTTGTGTGCAAACTTCCGTACGTCATCATAGTTTACAGACTGTAGAAGGGTCTGTTGACTCTGTATGCTTCAGTCCTATATGTGTGTGTGTGTATTTGTGTGCGTTACCTCTCGGTCCAGGTCGTGGTCCGGTTCAGAGATACTGCGAGAGGAAGCTCCTCCCCCAAAATCTGAGCCAATAAAAACATGGATTATAGATGACATCACATGTCAGTGAGATACTACACACTGAAGGCATTTACATAAAAACTACTTTTACTTATAAAACTAAATATATAAAAAATAAAAATATAAAAAATAACTAAATTTATAAAAATTAAACTAAATATATAAAAACTAAATCTAAAAATATCAAAACTATAAATAGATATATAAAAACAACTAAACCTTTCTGAAAAACTGAAACTAAAAATATAAAAACTACAACTAAATATATATAAATTAAAACGTGTGTGTACCTGAGGCTGTACGTGTGATTTGTGTCTTGCTCCTCTGTTGCCGGGAGATACTGGACAGTGGGCGGGGCTTATCTTTAATGGAGTCATCCTGAGAGGAAGACAACACGCTCTGCACACACACACAAACACACACACACACACACACAGACACACACACGAAGACACACACACACATACAGACACATAAATATAAACCACATTAAAACCTCCAGGTGGTGTGTGTTCAAGCGGAGTTAAAAGGACAGAAAGTGGAGTGAGTAGTTTATGGGGGTGGCGTGAAAGGACATGAAGTGGGGTTAAAGGGCAGAAAATTGAACGAAAAGGACATGAAGTGGAGTGAAATGGACATGAAGTGGAGTGAAATGGACAGGAAGTAAAGTAAAAAGACAGAAAGTGGAGTGAAAAAGGACAGGAAGTGGAGTAAAAAGACAGGAAGTGGAGTGAAATGGACAGGAAGTAAAGTAAAAAGACAGAAAGTGGAGTGAAATGACAGGAAGTGGAGTGAAAAGGACAGGAAGTGGAGTGAAATGACAGGAAGTGGAGTGAAAAGACAGGAATAGGAGTGAAAGGACAGGAAGTGGAGTTAGAAGACAGTAAGTGGTGAGCAGCATGTGCAGTTAGATTTAGTTGTACTTATCATCTTTAAAGCTGCACTCAGACGAATCATGAAAGATAAATAGATAGATATGAATAACGATAGATATGAAACAAAGAATGAAAACAAACTGCGGAATAAAGATAAAGCAGACGTTCAGATATCTGAAGGTGTGAACACCGTGAAGTGTGAACGCTGCATCAACCTGACTAATGTTCAGAGCTTCACACAAACCGAGCCAACCACTACAGACCAGGCAGGAGACGAGTGTGGGAGTGTGGCGGAGAGAGGGGGAGCAGGGGTGAGGAGATAGAGAGAAGCTGGCCTACCCTTCCCAGAGAGGAGGTGGAGGGAGAGGAGGAGGAAGAGGAGGAGGAAGGCTGCAGGAGGCTCTGCTGGGAGGAGGAAGAGGAGGTGTCTTTCTGCAAGAAGGCGCCGGCCGACGCCGACGTCATGTGATAGACGTGCTCAAAGTTGGAGGGGGGAGAGATGAGGGTGTGACGGGAGGAGGAGGAAGACGGGGAGGGAGACGGGGAGGGGGAGAGGGAGATGACATCACCAACCTGAGGGGAGTGGGGGTGGGGGAGGTGAGGAAGGTGAGACAGGGGGAGGAGGAGGAGAGAAGAGAGGAGGAGTCAGTGTGATGACCAGAGCTGTTGGAGGGGAGAGGAGGTGAGGGAGGAGAACATGCCGGCAGGAGGAAGAGGAGGAGGAGAGGCAGTGAGGAGGAGTTACCAGAGGGAGGTCCATGAGGACCTGCATGCCGTCTCCTGGTCCCATGTGAGCCACGTGGTTAAAGTTTGTGGGATTAGAAATCATCTTTGATCTGAGCTCTGGATCTCTCAGCATCTCCCTGAAAACACACACACATTAATATTAATACACATTAATTAATAATAATAAACATTAATTAGTACACATGAATAACGCAGTCACCTCCTCTGCTGAAGTCGCTCCTCCTCGGGAACCTTAAAGAGGAACTTCCTCTTACTGCGAGTTCGAACCATCAACTTCCTGCTCTGGTCCGACGTCTCCGGGATGGTGAGGTCGCCCTCTGAGGACAGACGGGTGGAGAGAGACAGGTAGAGAAGGACAGGTGGAGACAGACAGACAAGTGGAGACAGCTTAGCTTCAGGCTGGTTGAGGTCATGTAGATGTGTCCAGGTGTGTCCGGGTGTGTCTGGTCGTTACCTGACGAGGTGTTGCTGAAGTAAATCAGACGAGGAGGTTCTGAACTCAGCAGGTTTAACGTCCCTTCAACATTCAGAGGTCTGATCTGAGGACAGAGACGTGAGATGTGATTGGCTGCTTCTCAGCTGTGGACTAGCCGTTTGCTGAGCTGTGATTGGCTGGTTCTCCAGCAGTGCTGAGCTGTGATTGGTTACCTTGCGGAGTGAGATGGTCTGAACCCACTCCATGGTGTGGATATCGAAGACGTCGAGGCCGTATTCACTGTAAACTGTCAGGTGGGACGAGTTCGAGCCTGGAGAGAAAGACAGATGCTGATCAATTAACCTGTCAATACGGATTAATACCCTTACACCTGTCTGAACTCACCTGACAACCAGCTACACCTGTCTAAACTCACCTGACAACCAGCTACACCTGTCTGAACTCACCTGACAACCAGCTACACCTGTCTGAACTCACCTGACAACCAGCTACACCTGTCTGAACTCCCCTGTATTAACGGTTTTGAATACATGACGTACTGTATGTACAGGTATTAATAACGTACTGCATGCGAGCGGCGTTGCGGGCCACATCAGCTCCTGGGTTCTGGACCGGCGGCCCTGTCCGTCCACATAGATGCCGAGCTGGCTGAAGCAGAGCAGCAGCTCGGTGGATCCCACCTCCAGGGCGTGCAGGGCGTCCAGAAGCGGCTGGGCCAGGAAGGCCAGCGACGGGTCGGCGGGGCTCACCAGACTGATAGGGGACGACTCCCCCTGCAGAGCCAGCAGAGCGAAGCCTGAAGGATAACCCACACACAGCCGCTCCCTCACCATGCCCAACCACTGCACCCCGCCTGGGGCCTGCACCTCCCACAGCTTCTTATAGTGGGGCTTTACTCGAGTGATCTCGTAGCACAGAACCTGGAGGATCAGAACCAGAGCATTTAGAACAGGAACAGAACCACAGTGAGGGAGCGCTGGGTTTTACTCTCTGGTTCTGTTTTCTGACCTGACGTTTGACGGCAGCCAGCAGGCAGGCGGGGCCTCCGGGTCGGAGCACCCCCGTAGTCAGAGCCTGGCAGCCTTTGGTTTCCGCCAGCTTGATGTCAAAGGCGGACTCGGCGCCCTCCAGCGACCCCCAGTGGTGAAGGTGAACGTGGCGGTTCCGACCGCAGAGCAGCGCGAACATCTTCTCCCTCGGGATCAAATCGATCTGATAAACCTTCTTACTGTCTGCTGCCCGCACGATCACTGGAGGGAGAGACAGAGGTTAGTTATCTATGGCAGCGATTCTCAAAGTGAGGTCCGGGGACCCCCATGGGTGCATGGCACTCTGCCAGGTGGTCTCTGAAAAGATTCATTTAATTATCACATCTTATTTTAATGAAAGGCTTCATAGTTCAACGAAGAATATTTTAATGTTTAAATCTACAGTGTAATCAGCCCAATGTACGTTTTTTACGCTACTTCACGCTACGTCGTCGCGCTACGACACAGTTTTCATGGTTGTTGTGTTACTGTTGTTGCGTTACTGTTGTTGCGTTACGATTGTTGCGTTACTCTTGTTGCATTACGGTTGTTGCGTTACGGTTGTTGCGTTACGGTTGTTGCGTTACGGTTGTTGCGTTGCGGTTGTTGCGTTATTATTTTAACACAAACCATGTTTTTTTTTCTAACCTTTACCAGTAGTTTTATTGCCTAAACCTAATCAACCGTTTCACAACATTAACCATGTGGCGTTGTGCGTTTCTGCAAGCGTGATACGAGGCTGATATGAAACAGAAACGTCTACATTCAACGTATCCAGTGGTTTGCAGAATCATAAAATGCCAAAAAAAAATTCTGGTGACTGGGTTGGTATAATAGTTCATAGATTAGGTTATAATCTAACAAATCTATAAATATGTTTAATACATCTACGTCTAATATCGTTTTAATACATTTCTCTTGTGTTGTTCTTTCACATAACTACGACTATAGAAGTTTGAAAAACATGCTACATCAAAGTATTCCAAGGGACATACACGAGGGGTTCCTCAGTATACTCTCTATCTTTAAAGGTCTTTGTCTGAAAACAGATTGAGAACTTCTGCTATACTGAATATCAGCTGCCCGTCTCACCGTCTCTGGTGACCTCCACCACAAACAGTCCATCTTCGGTTCCCAGGGCGATCCTCTCCCGATCTGCAGAGAGAGAGGAAACGGGTTTGAGTTTAGAATAAATACTTTTTAAACAATAAATATAATTGCCAATTAGAAATATAGGGTATGAAAGATTCATCAGAGAACTACAGCTGCAGAGAACTACATAGTCCTCGTCTCCGTACAGTCTGTCAGTAGAAGTTGTTACTGACCCAGCACAGCGGCAGACAGCGTGGTCTTGATGATGGGCAGCGAGGCGTCGTAGGCCTCGTGCAAGACGTGGACTTGTTGGTTCTTCAGCATGTTCTTGGCCAGGATGCTCTGCAGACCCTCCAGGATCCTGACCCACTTCCTCTTCTCCACCTCGCTCTCCGCCAGCACAAGCAGAGACACCGAGGACAGCTGCGAGATCAGCTGTGACGACGTCACCTGATCATGGCAAAGATAACATTAAGGATCACATGGGAGGTCAGAGGTCAGACAGTGAGGGGTCAGAGGGGACGGGGTAACCTACCCTGAAGATGCAGGGGATGTCCTTCCTGGTGGCGTGGATCACATCTGACGCCAAGACAGAGCTGACGGAAAACTCCTCCTCTCTGTGACACACACAAAAATATCAGGGCTGGAACGATTCACCATTCATCTCCTGAACGATTACTATCACGATACTTAGGTGGCGATTCGATACGTGTTGTGATTTTTAAGTATTTCCCACCCCTAAAAAATATGGTTTCCATTAGGGCTGAACCAGAAAATGTATTCAAACCCTCGAGACTACAGAGTGCCGACAGTTACCTGAGGTCCAGCACCAGACTGGCCACCACCCCGGGCTGGGTGGACTTTCCCTCTGGGATGTCGTAGAGAAACAGTTTACAATCAGAGACCAAGGCGAACGCTCGCTGCCAGCCCTTCTTCACCCCGCTGGGCTTCGGGATCTGACAGGAAGACAGTGACACATTGAGTCTGCTGTAAAACTACTGCCTGCTGTCAGTACTGCCTCGTTACTCCGTCAACTCACCCTGACGTAGCCCTTGTAGGCGGTGCCGATGCCTCTCTGGACGTCGATGCCCTGCGGCCTCTTGGCCTGCTCCGCAGGGATTGGACAGACCAGGGGGGCGTGGTCTTTACAGGAAACATGGCAGATGAAGGAGCACACTAAAGAGAGACAGACAAGAGTCAGGAAGCTTCTCTTTATATCAGGGACAAATAACAATGTTAGTGACATTATTCATGTCTTCTTCTTATATATATTATTATTTATTTCCTCTCCATTAAGCTACAACTGGCTCTATTTAGCTTTAGAGTCTGTAGTGGAGTGTACAGCAGCAGGAACATCTTACTGTAGGCTACCTGAGACTTCAACCTGGAGGCTGAACTGACTGAGTGTGTCGTGTACCTTCGCAGGCGTATCCCTGTCTGATGAGTCCCACCATCAGTGAGGTGCAGTGTGTGCACTGAGTTGGACTGGAGAACGTCTTGATGCTCAGCTGATGAGCTTTGGGCTGTGAACACATGACACATATTTCATGTTTATGATGAAACTTTAACAAAGAAAAAGATTATTCCTACAGGTAACGTCCCACCTGGGGAAACAGTAGCGTACCTTTGGTGTGGTCATTGCTGAGCTCTGGTAGGTGGGGGAGGGGCTCACTGGGCTCGCTGGGACTGACGCAGCTTTAACTTCCTGTTGACACAAACAGGACTCGACTCAGGACAGGTGAAGGAACATATACAGTATATATAAAACACACTGACACACTGACATGCTTAGAGAATCAGAGTTTGTGACTGACCTCGTGTTCGGAGGCGGTGGAGGGTGAGGGGGACGTGGCCTCTGAGATCAGGGGGGAGGAGTCTATGTCCATGGTCTGCATGTCAAAGAGAAGAAACGTTTGAAGGGACATTAACACATCTGAATGCTGGTGACACACTTTAATCAGTCAGTCAGTAGAGTGCATCATAGCTCAGAGACAGCACTAGTGAAACAAAGGACTCGTCTCTGTACTTGTCTTGTTAGATCTTAGTGCTGAATTCGACACCATTGACCATCACATCCTAATACAGAGGATGGAACATGTAATTGGCATTAAAAGAACCTCACTAAGCTGGTTTAAGTCCTATTTATTTGTACATATTAACGATGAATCCTCTATGCACGCCTAAGTTAGTCACGGAGTTCCACAGTTCTATTCACCTTAGGGGTGGGCGATACATTGAATATAGTCGATGAACCGCAGATTGTCCCACGCGTGGTGTATAAAATGACTATAATGCGAACATGGACTACAATTTGTCATGTAATGCTCGCTTTCCAAAGCAATCCCATATGACAAAAAAATTGCAAAATGGAAAGAAATCACGGCCGCTGTAAACATCTACATCACAGCGCCTGTCAGCGTAGTTGAAAAGCCTGGATTCAAAAGACTCATTAAGACACTTGATCCAAAATATGAACTGCCTGGTCGCAAATCTTTTGCGGAGAAAGCTCTACCGGAGTTCTACATTTCAGTGAGAGAAAAGTTGGCCAACCAGCTAACAGAGGTGACCCACTTCTCCACAACTACTTATCTGAACGTCCAGCTAACAGAACCAAAGCTGTCAGCCTGAATAAGTGGACCAGACTGCAGCGCTTTGGCCATACAGTAGGCTGCACCTCGCAATTGGTGAATCTTCCTACACTAGTGGGAAAATAATAATTTTTATTATCAGCAATGTTATAACAGCTTACTGCTAAACATAATAAGTTACTTTACACTTATTACATGCCATTAAAAACTCTGTATGTGTGTGTGTGTTATTTATTTATCAAAATATATAAAGCATGTATTACCATAAAACTATTTGGAAAATGAATACTGTTGGATACTGCTTTGTTAAATTTAACTCGTGATTTCCCCCTTTTTGCATGAAACAGAAACCACTAATGAATATAAACAAGAAGGTTTTAATGCAGACATACAGTGTTCTGTAGGGACTACAAGAATCATCATATTGGTGTGATTGTATGCATCAAAAGGGTTAAATCGAGCATTTATGAAGTGCTTAGAGGATATTTGAATATATATATTGTGTATCGCCTAAAAATATTGTGATATTATTTTTAGGCCATATCGCCCAGCCCTAACTCACCTTAAACAGTATATGCTATGTTATTAGAAAACACTCCATAAACTTTCATTGTTATGCAGATGATACCAAATTATATCTATCGATCAAGCCAGACGAAAACAACCAGTTAGCTAAACCTCAAGCCGACCTTAAGGACATAAAAACCTGCAACTTCCCGACGTTAAACTCAGACAAAACTGAAGTTATTGTACTTGAAACAAATTAATGAAAAGAGGCTGGAAGCGACTGAGCAGACAGACAGACAGACAGACAGACAGACAGACAGACAGACAGGGGACTCACTCTGAAGGTGAGGTCAGGAGCCAGAGGAGATGTGTTGAAATATTCAAAGATGGAGTCCTGGAAGTCTGGAAGCTTCATACCTGCAGAGAGACGGATCAGAGGTGAACACATGAATGAGTCCCTGCTGCTGGAGGTGAACACCAGCTTTCTAACTTTATAGATATTTCTACATCTTTCAGTGGTTTCCATCTTGTCTTTATTTAACTGGAGGACTACTGTTCTCCAGTAGTCCTCCAGTACATGAGTCTACTGGGCTGTGGTCACCTGGTGAGAGAGCTAAATCTCCCTGTGCGGTTCTACCTGAGGGAACATGTACAGGTGGAACACCAGAGGTCCATGAACTGAACCCTGAGGGACGCCGGGTTGTCTCACCTTTGCCAGAGCGGGAACGATTGTCCTCCATCTCTTTCTTCAGACTCTCCACCTGCTCCCCCATCTCCAGACTCCTCTCCTCCGACTCCTTCAGCTTACTGCAGACAGACAGACAGAGAGAGAGACAGACAGGTGAGGAGACAGACAGGTGAGGAGCGAGAGAGAGAGAGAGAGAGAGACAGTTTATCTCTGTGTGACCTCTGACCTCTCCATGTTGATGTTGGCAGCTTTGACTTTGCGCAGCTCCTCCTGAACCAGCTGTTTGGCTCTGATCTCAGCGTCCAGAGCCGACTGGAGCTCCAGGCGAGCCGAATTGTCCAACTTCTGACTGCGACGCACCTTCCACAGGGGGTCCTACGGTGGAGGGGGGGGACAGGTAGCGTTACTGATCAAGAACACCGGTACATAAACAGCTATTGAATCACCACTCTCCATCAGGCAGCAGGTAACCAAGGCAACAACACAGATCATCCAAGGTGCTTTCAGACAGTGAGTAGCTGTGCAACCATGGCAACCACAGAAACACACCTGAAGAACATTTTTATTCTGATCATTCATTGTTAATTAATTAAAAGCTACATAAATTGCATCATATTGATATGACCACTTCCTGTATGATGAGGTCACAGGTGGACAGTCTCAGGTGTCTGAAAGCACCTGAAGTTTCCCCTGATTGGCAGTAACAAGATGGAGCAGTCGGACAATCAGAGCAGCCCATGAACACAGCGTCATTTAACCAGGATATCTGACTCCGTGTGAAACTCCTGATGAATGATGTCACTGCTGGGTGATATGACATCATCGTATGACATCACCCCAAGACCCCCTTGAATTCCCTCAACGACCATTATGACCCAAGCTGCGGTGTAGGATGGGTGACGTTTACACCGAGGCAGCGTGTTATGGGTGGGCTCTAGAGCAACACTGCAGGGCTGTCAGCATGATGGCAGAAACACAAATGGTTTTGTTCTTTAGACCAGTGACGCTGGCTGGGGACAGCCCGAGCTCACAATGGTGCCATGGTGGATTAAAGCAGCTATTGTGGGCTTATTATGAGTGACAGACATGCGAGTCAATAGCCATGCAAGCTCCTTAGACCCCGCCCATAACGAGACATCCTGATTGGCTGAAGGCAGCGACTGACACACTCACCCTCCTGTCTCCACCAATAGGAGGCCAGGGCTTCCTAGGAGGTGTGGCCATTCCTGACTCAGGCTGAGATGGTAGATTAAAAGAAATATATCAACACAGACAGGTACTACTGACACAAGTACTACTGACACAAGTACAGACAGGTACTACTGACACAAGTACTACTGACACAAGTACAGACAGGTACTACTGACACAAATACTACTGACACAAGTACAGACAGGTACTACTGACACAAGTACTACTGACACAAGTTCTACTAACACAAGTACTACTGACACAAATACAGACAACACAGACAGTAGTACTTGTGTCAGTAGTACCTGACACAAATACAGACAACAGACAGGTACTACTGATACAAGTACTACTGACACAAGTACAGACAGAAGTACAGACAACACAGACAGGTACTACTGACAGAAGTGCTACTCACACAAGTACAGACAACACAGACAGGTACTACGGACACAAGTACTACTGACACAAGTACAGACAACACAGACAGGTACTACTGACACAAGTACAGACAGAAGTACGGACAACACCGACAGATACTACGGACACAAGTACAGACAACACAGACAGATACTACTGACACGAGTACTACTGACACAAGTACAGACAACACAGACAGATACTACTGACACAAGTACTACTGACACAAGTGCTACTGACACAAGTACAGACAACACAGAGAGGTACTAATGACACAAGTACAGAAGAACAGACACCAGACTAAAGTACAAACAGAAGAACAAATAGAACTAATTTACTGGAACCACACTTGAACCTGAACAGGTGAAAAATAAAAACTGTAAACTCTCAAACCTCCCCAACATTTCCTCCTTCTGTTTCACAATAAAAGCCTCACTGTGGTTCAGGGGAAAAAACGTTTCATGTCCAACCAGGAAACAGGAGAAAGGTGAGCTGCTCCTTTTATTACTGGGTCCTGAACTGGTTCCATACTGGTTCCATGTGTGTATATGTGTGTGTGTTATTATTAGTGTGTGTGTTACCAGAGGTCTTGTTCCTAGACTGGAGCTGCGCAGCGTTTCCAGTTCATCCGTCATCTTGGTGGCCAGAGCCTGGAGGTAGCCTCGAGCGTCCTTCTCATCGCTCACCCTGAACACACACACGCACACGTTAAAAAAGTCGAATCGCAATACTAAAAAATTGCAATACATATCGAATCGGCACCTAAGTAACGCGATCGTATCGAATCAGGAGATAGGTGAATCGTCCCGGAGCTACACATTCATAACACAGAGCGCCCCCCTGCTGTACGGACTCACCACTGGATGATCTCTGCAATCTGAGCCTCCCAGTGAGCCACGCTCTCCTTCTTAGACGACAGATCCTGCAGGTCGTCCTCCAGCTGACGATTCTGATGTGTCAGTTTATCCACAAATGAACACAGCTGAGAAAGAAGTACGGTTACTAACTGAGCATGTGCAGTCACAGTAGTACAGATGTTTTGATGCTGCAACAACCAGGAAGATCACATGATACTGTATAATAACCATACTACAGTATTACTACAGTAATACCACAGTAATACTACAGTAATACTACCGTAATACTACAGTAATACCACAGTAATACTACAGTAATACTACAGTAATACCACAGTAATACCACAGTAATACTACAGTAATACTACAGTACTGACGGCAGGGCTTCGTCACCTTGTCAGTTTCAGCCGTCAGTTTGCGGTTATCTTCCGTCAGCAGGTTTTTCTCTCGATCAGATTTCTCCTTCAGAGCTGAAAGAACTTCATCCATCTCTGTTTGTCTGCAGGGACAAAAAAAAAAACCTGGTTCAGGACTCACCTGTCCCTCTAGTTTGACCTGGTTCAGGACTGACTTGTCCCCCTCTTGTTTAACCTGGTACAGGACTCACCTGTCCCTCTTGTCCTTGTCCAGCTTGTCTCGGAGCTGCAGCAGCTCCTTGTTGGCGGCGAGCTGCGCCCCCTCGGACTCGTGCAGGTCTTTACGGAGGTTTTTGATCTCTGAGGAATGGGTGGAGTCTCTCCTCAGCAGCTCCTCCTCGTAGAATAGGACCTTCTTATCGAGCTCCGCCTTCAGACGCGACAGCTCCTGCTGAAACTCCGGCCCCCCGGCTGTCGCTCCACGACCCTGTTGAGACTGAGACCAGAACCAGAACCAGTCACTCTCCACCAACACTGCACTGTTGTTGTTTGCTATCGTCACGTAACAAACGACCTGCAGTCAGTTCTTCTTCGCTGCTCTAAAACAGTAGTTGCCAGTTGCAGTCATGATACATCCAGGGCGACAGCACAGTGAAGACTACTGTTTTGGAGCGGCGAAGAAGAAGAATTGATTTGTGTGTGTGTGACCTCTGACCTTCAGGCTCTGCAGCTCCCCCTCCAGCTGTTTGGAGTAAACCTCACTGTGCTCCCTCAGCTTCCTCTCCTTCGATGCCTCCGCCTTCGCATCATCCAGCTGAGCCTCCAGCTGACAAACACATAGAATGCTTTTATTCTGAAGGTCTCCTCCCCCTCCTTCCTGTCCCGTCAGTGCAGTTTGAATCTTCTCTAAAACATCACAAACTGCTCCTTTACAGTTCTGATCAGACAGGAAGTGAATCTGACTGATGATAATAAGTCAGACTACTACGTGAGGGTTCAGTCTGTGTGATGGATGACTTCACAAAGTGAACACATTAAAAGCTGTTATAATGTCGTGCATCATCTCTGATGGTGTTTGTCGTCCTCTGGTGGTGAACAGGAGGAACTACAGCTCATGTTTCTGTCACACAGTGATGCTGTTCTTCTCCATCAACCTTATCAAAACCTTATTCTCTGGAGGCGTTACTGTACAAATGATTGCGGGCGTAACAAACGCTCTCTCACCTCCTTGCGGTTCTTCTCGGTCTTGCGGATCTCCTGTCTCATGGCGTCCATCTTCTGCAGGAGGGCGTCCATCTCCTCCTCTTTGTCCCGGAGCTGACGGGACAGACGCTGTTTGGAGGACCGGAGGTCGGCCATCCTCTCCGACAGGTCTGAGAACTCCTGCAGGGCCAACTTCCTCTGAGAGTGAGCCTCCTTCAGCTCCTTGGTCTGACTCCTCAGACGCTCCAGAGAGTCCGCCAGCTGCTGCTCACACAGGACGAGAACCAGGGGTGAACTGAGATCCTAATACACCTGAGACCTGATCCTAATACACCTGAGGATACTTAAACCTGATCCTAATAGACCTGAGGATACTTGGAACTGATCCTAATAGACCTGAGGATACTTGGAACTGATCCTAATAGACCTGAGGATACTGAGACCTGATCCTGGTAAACCAAAGGATGCTCTCAGTGGTGTAAATACCTTGTGGACTTCGTCTTTCTCCTGTTTCAGGGTCTTCACCTGCTTCTCCAGGGTCTTCAGTTTGGAGGCGGAGCTCTCGTAGTCCTGTCTGAGTAACACTGCCTCCTCCAGCTGGTGCTCCAGCCTATCAGAGTCTACCAGAGCAGAGGGGTGGGGCTTACTCACATGATGGATGCTGACTGCACTGATAGTCCTAACATAACTTTTACTTCTACTACTATAACTTCTAGTACAATTATCACTCTGACCTGCCAGCTTCTTCTTCAGCCGTTCGATCTCTTCGTTCAGCTTCTTGATCTCTTTGTCTCGGGTCAGAGTTCCTCCTCGAGCCGGAGCCTGCAGGGCCTGGGTGGACTCTACAGATACAGAGGTCAGAGGTCAGGAGTACTACATCCAGTAGAGGTCAGAGGTCTGGAGTACTACATCCAGTAGAGGTCAGAGGTCTGGAGTACTACATCCAGTAGAGGTCAGAGGTCTGGAGTATTACATCCAGTAGAGGTCAGAGGTCTGGAGTATTACATCCAGTAGAGGTCAGAGGTCTGGAGTACTACATCCAGTAGAGGTCAGAGGTCTGGAGTACTACATCCAGTAGAGGTCAGAGGTCTGGAGTACTACATCCAGTAGAGGTCAGAGGTCAGGAGTAGAGGTCAGGAGTACTACATCCAGTAGAGGTCTTACCCTGCAGTTTGCGGTTCAGCTCCTGTTTCTCCTGCTCCAGTCGGCGGATCCTCCTCTCGAACGCCTCCACCTCCTGTCCTCCTCCTCCTCCTCCGTCCACCTCCCCCTCCTCGTGGCGGAGGCCGAGGCCGAGCCCTGCCCGGCTGACTGAGCTGCAGTCGGCGAAGCAGCTGTCAGTGGTGTAGGTGAAGCCGACGAAGGGGAGGTGCTGACCAGTGAAACCAGTGTGAGACATTGGAGGGCTGATGTCCTGCAAGGAAAAACACTGTCAGACTGGACGACCTCTACATTCTTCAATGTATATGTGGAAAGGTCATGGGTCATTAACATGGACCGGACCTGAGAGACTAGAGGTAGGGTCTGAAAGACTAGGATCAGGACCGGAGAGACTAGGGTCAGTGTCTGAAAGACTAGGATCAGGACCGGAGAGACTAGGGTCAGTGTCTGAAAGACTAGGATCAGGACCGGAGAGACTAGGGTCAGTGTCTGAAAGACTAGGATCAGGACCGGAGAGACTAGGGTCAGTGTCTGAGAAACTACAGAAATTCTGATGGGTTAATGATGGGGACACTGGTACACCGTAACTGGTTTAATAGTTGGCGGTTGTCCTCACCGGGTTCTTGAGGACGTCGTCATCTACGTCAAAGTTGGATGTGTCGGTGGGCGAGGACACGTCGGGGATGTAGGGGGCCTCGGCGGACCGGATGTTCTCCCAGTCGATCGCGCTGAAGAACGGGTGGCCCTTGAAGTCGGAGATCCCGTTCAGTCCGAGTCGACGTTCCCTCGAGCACAGCAGGCGCTGGATCAGGTCCTTGGCGTCCTCGGACACGTCGGCCACATGGGAGGGGAACTGGAAACGCTCCTGGAGACAAACAAGAAGGAGAAAGTGAAGAGGATGGAGAGAGGTAATGAGACAGAAATGGAGAGCAGGACACGGCGTCCGTCCACTGAGACAGGTTCAGATTTAGAAAAGAGGAAGTAGGACGAGAGTCTGGAGACAAACACATAACCTGGAAACAGCAGCAGAGGAGCTGAAACAAGTAACCGCTCTGGTTCAGTGTATAAATGATCATCTGGAGACGAGACGCTTCAATTTTCACACATGAATTATCTGAATGTGACCAAAATCAGATTATATTTTTAATTTGTTCCATATAGACCCTTTTAGTGTCGACGTCATGATGACATCACGGTGTTAGCGGGAGGCAAAACAAAGGAAAGACTGGAGGCTAACACTAGCAGTGGGCTTAAGTTCCACATCTAAAATGTCATCTTGCTGTGTTGTTGGGTGCAAGAATCCAGATATCACAGACATTTGAGGCTCTAGTGAGCTACAACATCGGCGAAACGTTTCAGAGATGGAGAGTAAATGTTGCTAATATTTAGCCGTTTGCTAACCGTAGCCGTGAGCCTTTGCCAGTTTGCAGAAGGCTAAACTATTAGCAACCCTTTCTCTCCATCTCTGAAACGTTTAGCCGATATTGTCCGACTCTCTTTTTGACTGACTTTACTGAAGGATAGTTAACTATAGGCATCCAAAGATTTATACGCCCTCAATTTATCTTTACAGCGCTGCTGTGAGTGACGGCACATGTTGAGAGAAAATAGTATTTTCTTCAGCCATTGTTAAAAAACAAGCCAACAGTACGTGCTAGCCAGCGTTAACTAACATGTTCAGAGAATTATTCTGCCTCCACTTAAAGCTCCGCCCCCAAAACACCTCACCATGTTGACTAACAGAAAAGGGGTCTTTAAAGAAAACATTTTACTTAATTTAAATCATCTGAAGTGAATCCACAGACTGAACTGGTGTTTCTGACCTCGTGGTTCATGATCTTGCCGTAGGTTTCCACCAGTGACTCGGCGTAGAACGGCGTCTCTCCATAAAGCATTTCGTACATGCAGACTCCCAGAGACCACCAGTCACACTCCGGTCCATAGCGGCCCATCCCGTCCTCCATCGCCTGCAGGATCTCTGGGGAGATGTAGTCCGGGGTGCCCACCGCCACGGAGGACTGCACCTACACAGCGAGACCACCGACACCACAGGACGAGTCCTTAAATCTGTCACTGGATGACTGAACTCAACATGATAACTGTTATGTAGGAGAGAGGGTTTGTGTTACCGTGCCGTCCTCCATCATGCGGAGACAAGAACCGAAGTCAGCGAGGCGGATGTGACCGTTGACGTCCAATAGGACGTTGTCTGGTTTAATATCTCTGTGACACAAAGACACATAAAAATAAACATTAAAACACATTAAATAAACATTAAAAAAGGGCAATATGGAAAAATCATACCTCGGTATTTTAGGCTGACTGCCGATACACAATCTGGGTATTTTCTATAAAGTAGGCTAAACGTTGTAAGTCAAAGCCACATGTGAGATGTCACTTTTATTAAAATAGACCACCAGGCTCTTTAGGGTACTAGTTTCTCCAAATCCCACACCAAAGAGCGTCTGAATCCTGTGATATTTTCATGTGATATCTATTTTTAGAAAACTGTTTTCATGCTGCCACCTGATGCAGTAATAGTTCACGGTGAGTACCGGAACAAAATGTTGTTTTTGAAATGCTAAATGCCAACAAATATGGATTGAAGCAGAATATTTCATTAAATAAAAATATGTGAATTTTTGAAATGATTACATCTGTCCTTTCTCAATACATTGTGACTTTTGGACTGAAGAAAGGAGACAATTACAGGTAGAGGACGGAGCGCCACTTCACTCACTACGTATATACATATATAAATACATACACATGCTGTATGTATATACAAATATATATACTGTATATATACACATATACAGTATATACATATATAAACATATACACATATATAGGTCACTTTGTATAGGTCACATAATAAATGTTCAGAACATAGACTGGGTTATAAAACCTTTAGACCTGTCGCACCTCCACAAACAGTTCACACACACACACACACACGCAAACACACACACACACACACACACACACACACACACACACACACACACACACACACACACACACACACACACACACACACACACAGGTTGTCATGGTAACAGACTGCAGACCGACAGACCATAAACATGCGGTCAGCAGACACACCACTATAACTGTGGAGTCATACTGGGAGGAGTCCGAACTGGTTTCTGTTTCTGAAACAGGAAGGAAGGCTGGACAGGACATAACTTCATTTCCCAGAGGACACTGCTGCCAGGAAAAGCCCACTTCCTCTGACACACACACACACCCACACACATACATACATGTGTCATGTGACTCCCCATCAGCCTCCATATTCACACCAGTAGAACCAGTAGAACCAGTAGAACCAGTACCTGTGGATGTAGTGCTGCTCGTGGATGGAGTGGATGGCGAGCACCATCTCAGCAACGTAGAATTTGGACATGTCCTCTGGAAGACGGTCCTCAAACTTACTGAGCAGAGTCAGCAGGTCCCCGCCCACGTAGTAGTCCATCACCAGGTACTGCAGTAGAATACACAACACAGTCAGCAAATACTACCAGGTACCAGTAACTAGTAGTAGTAGTAGTAGTAGTAGCAGCAGCAGTAGCAGTAGTAGTAGCAGCAGTAGCAGTAGCAGTAGTAGCAGTAGCAGTAGTAGTAGCAGCAGTAGCAGTAGCAGTAGCAGTAGCAGTAGTAGTAGCAGCAGTAGCAGTAGCAGTAGTAGCAGTAGTAGTAGCAGTAGCAGTAGCAGAAGTAGTAGCAGCAGCAGTAGCAGTAGCAGTAGTAGTAGCAGCAGTAGCAGTAGTAGTAGCAGTAGCAGTAGCAGTAGCAGTAGCAGCAGTAGCAGTAGCAGTAGTAGTAGTAGCATTAGTAGTAGCAGCAGCAGTAGCAGTAGTAGTAGCAGCAGTAGCAGTAGCAGTAGTAGTAGTAGCAGCAGTAGTAGTAGTAGTAGTAGTAGTAGTAGCAGTAGCAGTAGTAGTAGTAGCATTAGTAGTAGTAGCATTAGTAGTAGCAGCAGTAGCAGTAGCAGTAGCAGTAGTAGTAGCAGCAGTAGTAGTAGTAATAGTAGCAGCAGTAGTAGCAGCAGTAGTAGTAGTAATAGTAGCAGCAGTAGTACTAACCAGGTAGTTGTCATCCTGGAAGGCGTAGTGCAGAGTTGTGATCCACTGACTGTCTCCTTTCACCAGAACATCACGTTCTTCTCTGAAACACGCCGTCTGTACAGAGGACATGTTTACGTGTTAAATACAACACGCTAACATCCTTACATGTTAGGACAAACATGTTAACATCATGATATGATCCAGACCTGGACCAGAACTGGACTCTAAACTCACCTCAGCTCTCTTTAACATCTCCCACTTATTGAGGATCTTCATGGCGTAGACTCTCTCTGTGTGCTTCATCTTCACCACGGCAACCTGAGACAGACAGTCAGACAGACAGGTGACCTCAGACCAGGTGACCTCACAATATTCAATGGAAACAAACAGGAAGTGTGTAGCTGCTGCCCCAGCCCCTCGTTTCCTGCTGCACTCTCATTGGTTGCTTCTCTTTACTCGTGTCCCAGGTGTTACAACAAAAAGTGCACCCTGTGTTTGAGCATGTCTGAACACTGTTTCAGGGGCCCTGTTCACACCTGGCATTAACACGGCCCCGTTCACACCTGGCATTAACACGGCGTAGGGATGGAACGGTTCAGGTAAAAAATCCAAACCGTTCGCTAGACACGGTTCCAGTCGTGTATGAATTGTTCGGTTCATTTGAAATAAGTTATGAGGCCGATTGTGTATTTTATCATGAAGAGTTTGGCTCCCGTTTATTGTCACACTAGAAATCCAGGCCTATGGAAGGAGGCTGGGACACGGGCGGACATGTGTCTTGAGGTACGGGGTTTAACACTATGCTTTAATTTATGTTGATGGCCTTAGGCTATAATTACATCATATTTATATGACAATAACAAAGCTGCATTTTTTGTTTGCACTAATTACTGTAGAAGACCTATTCTTTCAATTAAGATTTGTCAATGAAGTGTTTATGTTCTTTATGTAAGCCGTACTTTTGTAAAGGCAAACATTTGTTAACTTATTTTTGCAAAATAAATGAAAAGCATGTTGAAATCATAACATGTACCATACCGAACCGAAAACCGTGATACCAAAACCGTGATATGAACTGAACCGTGAATTTTGTGAACCGTTCCACCCTTACCACGGCCCCGTTCACACCTGGCATTAACACGGCC
Organism: Sebastes umbrosus; assembly: GCF_015220745.1. Lineage (NCBI taxonomy): Eukaryota > Metazoa > Chordata > Actinopteri > Perciformes > Sebastidae > Sebastes > Sebastes umbrosus. Next base: position 3,557,960 of record NC_051286.1, read on the forward strand.
CCGTTCACACCTGGCATTAACACGGCCCCGTTCACACCTGGCATTAACACGGCCCCGTTCACACCTGGCATTAACATGGCCCCGTTCACACCTGGCATTAACACGGCCCCGTTCACACCTGGCATTAACACGGCCCCGTTCACACCTGGCATTAACACGGCCCCGTGCATACCTGGCATTAACACGGCCCCGTGCATACCTGGCATTAACACGGCCCCGTTCACACCTGGCATTAACACAGCCTTATTCACACCTGGCATTAACACGGCCCCGTGCATACCTGGCATTAACACGGCCCCGTGCATACCTGGCATTAACACGGCCCCGTGCATACCTGGCATTAACACGGCCCCGTTCACACCTGGCATTAACACAGCCTTATTCACACCTGGCATTAACACGGCCCCGTGCATACCTGGCATTAACACGGCCCCGTGCATACCTGGCATTAACACGGCCCCGTTCACACCTGGCATTAACACAGCCTTATTCACACCTGGCATTAACACGGCCCCGTTCACACCTGGCATTAACACAGCCCCGTTCACACCTGGCATTAACACGGCCCCGTGCATACCTGGCATTAACACGGCCCCGTTCTCACCTGGCATTAACCTGTGTTATAATTTAAAGATATTAGAACGTATTAGGTTGTTTGGTCTTGTTTCTTTCTGTGTCTGTTCAAACAGGTTGTTAAATGTTGAAGCAGGTATGTGATCTGCAGCCGTCTGATTGGCTGACAGAAAGCACCTCCAGTCAGACTCTGTACCTGTGTGAGCCACACCTGTTCATCTATCTGGAACAACACACACACACACGTCTGATTGGTCCTGAAGCCGCGTGTGTGTGTTTATCTCAGTGTTTATGGTGGTGTATCTGTGTATTTGTGAGGACCAGGCTGGCTCTCAGAGTGAGGACTGTCCTCACAAGTACAGTAACACAAAGCTGTGTGTGTTTTTATCCTGAGGCAGCAGGCAGGTGTGGCTCTGACACACCTTTCCTCAGGTATGTGGACAATGTACACACACTCAGACACACACACACACTCAGACACACACTCAGACACACACTCAGAGAGACACACACACACACACACACACACACACACACACACACACACACACACACACACACACACACACACACACACACACACACACACACACACACACACACACACACACACACACACACACACACACACACACACACAGCTGGTGAGTAATCTACCCTCTGAATTTAACACTGTTCAATGTTTATTTGATTATTTTTGAAAGATTTTCAGGACTTTTCTTCTGGAACTAAATCATTTTGCAACAATATGTCACAAGGCGGAAGAGGAGGAGGAAGAGGAAGAAGAGGAGGAAGAGGTTAAGAAGACAAAGTGATGGGGGGGGTCAGAGGTCAACAGGAAGTCTTACCTCTCCAAAAGCTCCTCGTCCAATCACCTTCAGCATCTCAAAGTCGTCTCTGTGCAGCCGCATGTCCTTCACTGTGGTGGTGAACGGCTTCACTGAGGACAGAGAGGACATAGAGGACATAATGTAATTATTATTATATTATATTATTATTCTAATATTATTATATTATTATTATTATTATTATTATAATACTCTGCTAATATTAGCTCTTCACTGTGGTGGTGAACGGCCTCACTGAGGACAGAGAGGACATATTGTTATTATTATTATATTATATTATTATTCTAATATTATTCTAAAATTATTCTATTATCATTATACTATACTAATATTTGCCCTTCACTGTAGTGGTGAACGGCCTCACTGAGGACAGAGAGGACATACTGTTATTATTATTATTATTATTATTCTATTATTATTCTAAAATTATTCTATTATTATTATAATATTATACTAAAATTGTTCTATTATTATCATTATGCTTTACTAATATTTGCCTTTCACTGTGGTGGTGAATGGCTTCACTGAGGACAGAGAGGACATACTGTTATTATTATTATTATCATCATATTATTATATTATTATTATTATTATAATATTATACTATTATTATAATAATATACTTACATACTGTAATTATTATTATTATAATATTTGTCCTACACTGTGGTGGTGAACGGTTTCACCGAGGACAGAGGAAACATTTATTATAGTAATATTATTCTATTATTATTATAATATTATTATTCTAATAAAATTCTAATATTATACTATTGTTATTCTATTATAATATTATTATTATTATATATTCTAATATTATACTAATGTTATTCTATAATTATTTTACTATTATAATAATATTTGTCCTTCACTGTGGTGATAAACGGCTTCTATGAGGACAGGCACAACACACTGTTATTATACTAAAATTATAGAAATATTACACATACAAACGGTTTCACTAAGAGGAGATGAGACACACCGTTATTCTAATATTATTTTTATTTCATGCAAAGTAATCAGAAGAAACAGGTTAGAGTATTGATGAAGCAGCAGACCGATAATTATTATTAATATTAATAATAATAATAATAATATAATAAGTAGCTATAAAACCCAACAGTTACACTGAATAATACTGAATATATCACAGGAATACTGACAGATAACACTAATACTATTGCTCATACTAATACTAATACTGAAGTAGTGGAGATGAGGAAGGGGGTGTTAGGACCCTGCAGACTGTCTGCTCTTCATTTATCTTTTATTTATCTGCTCATTTTTATCTGGGTCACACACAAATACACCAAAGATGTAATGAAGCTCCGTCTGAGGTTGATCAGTGTTACAGACTGATGAAGATGATGAAGAATAACCTATAAAATAAATCCATCACAGTGGAAAGCAGCTGTTTTGTATCATAATAAACTGAACCTGTGGCTCAATCCCAATGTCCCCCCTGAACCCTGAACCCAGAACCCTGAACCCTGAACCCTCAGGGACTTAACAACACTTTGTGACACATCACGTTACCTTGACAACGCCGAAACATGTTACGGACAATTGTGGATTATGGGACTTTTTCAGTTACAGTCTCATAAACTGCAACGTGAACAGTTAGTGTCTCGTAAACTGCGATGTGAACAGTTACTGTCTCGTAAACTGCGACGTGAACAGTTACTGTCTGGTAGACTGAAACGTGAACAGTTACAGTCTCGGAAACTGCGACGTAAACAGTTACTGTCTCGTAAACTGCGACGTGAACAGTTACAGTCTCGTAAAGAGTTACAGTCTCGTAAACAGTGACAGTCTCAAAAACTGCAAGTAAACAGTTACAGTCTTGTAAACAGTTACAGTCTCGTAAACTGCAACGTGAAGAGTTACAGTCTCGTTAACTGCGACGTAAACAGTTACAGTCTCGTAAAGAGTAACAGTCTCGTAAACTGCGACGTAAACAGTTACAGTCTCGTAAAGAGTAACAGTCTCGTAAACTGCGACCTAAACAGTTACAGTTTTGTAAGGTGCGACGTAAACAGTTAAAGTCTTGTAAACTGCAACATGAACACTTACAGTCTCGTAGACTGCAACGTAAACAGTTACTGTCTCGTAAACTGCGACGTGAACAGTTACAGTCTCGTAAACAGTTACAGTCTCGTAAACAGTTACAGTCTCGTAAAGAGTTACAGTCTCGTAAACTGCGACGTAAACAGTTACAGTCTCGTAAACTGCGACGTGAACAGTTATAGTCTCATAAACTGCAACGTGAACAGTTACAGTCTCGTAAACAGTTACAGTCTCGTAAAGAGTTACAGTCTCGTAAACAGTGACAATCTCGTAAACTGCGAAGTAAACAGTTACAGTCTTGTAAACAGTTACAGTCTCGTAAACAGTTAGTCTCGTAAACTGCAACGTGAACAGTTACAGTCTCGTTAACTGCGATGTAAACAGTTACAGTCTCGTAAAGAGTAACAGTCTCGTAAACTGCGACCTAAACAGTTACAGTTTTGTAAGCTGCGACGTAAACAGTTAAAGTCTCGTATACTGCAACGTGAACAGTTACAGTCTCGTAAACTGTTAAAGTCTCGTAAAATGCGACGTAAACAGTTACAGTCTCGTAAAGAGTTACAGTTTCGTAAACAGTGACAGTCTCAAAAACTGCAACGTGAACAGTTACAGTCTCGTAAACAGTGGCAGTCTCGTAAACTGCAACGTGAACAGTTACAGTCTCGTAAAGAGTTACAGTCTCGTAAACAGTGGCAGTCTCGTAAACTGCAACGTGAACAGTTACAGTCTCGTAAAATGCGACGTGAACAGTTACAGTCTCGTAAACAGTTACAGTCTCATAAACAGTTACAGTCTCGTAAACTGCGACATAAACAGTTACAGCCTCGTAAGCGGTGACATGAACAGTTACAGTCTCATAAACTGCAATGTAAACAGTTACAGTCTCGTAAACAGTTAGTCTCGTGAACTGTGATCCAAACTGACTGTTTCTTATGAAACACACCTTTAACCTGCAGGTAAACACAGGTGGGGTTGTGTACTGGTGAAGCTTGTTTGTTTACAGCCACTCATCACAGAGTGGACATGTCTATGAGCTCTCTTCTCTGATTGGTTCATTCAAACACGGCAGCATTTCACAATAAGAGTCTGTGAAAGACTTTGAGAAGCAGCTGTTTGAACCAACATCTGATCAATATGATCTCAAATCATATTTATTTTGGTACAAAAATGTCTAAATTAAAAATATGTTCTACAGCTGACATTTAATTTCTATGCTTGTGACATTATTGGTTCAGTTTGATGGTTTCAGATTGTTTATATATAGAAAACTGATTTATGAGTAAATGTAGGTCAGTGTGAGACGGAGATGAAGCCATCATCAGAACATTAATCACAAACCATTTCAATAATATCTTTGATTCTTTCCTACCAGAGTGAACTGAAGACATTTAAAGGAGTTTAAAGACGTGTGAAGACTTCCTGTTGGACTCTGAGAAACTGAGACGTTATATTTCATAAACTATTAAAGAATGAATCCAGAAAATAATCTTCAGATTAATTGATAATCAGTCAGTGATCAATCAGAGTCAGACTGTCAGAGAAACGGGAGCATCAGACACTCACACAGCTCCAGAAACCAGGCCAGACCAAACCAGGCCACACCAAACCAGGCCAGACCATGTTTAACAGGGACAGGCTGAACCGAGGTCCCCTCATCACAACAGAAACCTTTCAGAACCCCTGAAACTCTCCTTGGAGCCCCAAAGACCCCTGAAGCCCATCTGACTCTCCCTGAAACCCCCCAGAGCCTCCTGGAGCCCCCCAAAGACCCCTGAAGCCCACCTGAACCTCCCTGAAGCCCCTCAAAGACCCCTGACCCTCCCTGAAACCTCTCAAAGACCCCTGGAGCCTCCCAAAGACCCCTGAAGCCCCCCTGACCCTCCCTGAAACCCCCCAAAGACCCCTGAAGCCCATCTGAACCTCACTGGAGTCCCTCAAAGACCAATGAAGCCCAACTGACTCTCCTTATAAAGACCCCTGAAGCCCACCCGAACCTCCCTGAAGCCCCTCAAAGACACCTGGAGCCCACCTGAACCTCCCTGAAGCCCACCCAAACCTCCCTGGGGCCCCTCAAAGACCCCTGGAGCCCACCCGAACCTCACTGAAGCCCCTCAAAAACCCCTGAAGCACATCTGACTCTCCTTATAAAGACCCCTTAAGCCCACCTGAGCCTCCCTGGAGCCCTTCAAAAACCCCTGTAGCCCACCTGAACCTCCCTGAAACCCACTTGAACCTCCCTGGAGCCCATCTGACTCTCCCTAAAAGACCCTGGAGCCCACCTGAACTTCACTGATGGCCCTCAGAGACACCTTCACCTCCCTGGAGCCCCTCAAAGACACCTGTGTCCCATGGGAGAACCAGGTGGCCCCTGCAGTGATCCCCTGAAGGAGTCCCTGAAACCTTTCTGAAGTGTGTTTGAACAGGTTTAACAGAATAACAGAAGGTCCAGCACCAGAACCAGAACCAGGACTCTTCCTTACCCCACTCCAGGAAGTCGGTGACGTGCTTCTCCCTCTTCAGTGGAGAGTGGGAGACCTCCGTGTAGAAGCAGAGCAGCAGGTCGAGCAGAGCCTCCACACTCAGACATCCAGCAGCCTTCTGCTCCAGCAGCAGCTCCTCCAGCCGCTTCAGACGCTCCTGAGCCGACATCCTGGACCAGGGACCCGGGACAGACCAGACCAGACCGACACCCCCTCCCTAACCTCCTCAGTCCGCCTCTCAGTCCGCCTCTAACCGCCTCAGAGGCTCCGCTTCCTGCCTGTTAGCTGCAGCTAGCCTCGTTAGCTCCGGAGGAACATTCCCGACATTTTGATCCGTTGGTGTGTCGGGTGGTCGGTTGTTTCGGCGTGTCTGTGTGTCTCCGTCGGTTACCGTCTCTCCGTCGGTGTTTAGAGCCGTTCAGCCTGCAGGCCCGCGTCTGTCCGTCCTCCACATCGAAGCTTTAATCCCGGTAAATCTGGACTTTCCTCTCAGAAACCGGGATGTCGGTCAGACCTCAGAACCGTCCGTCGTCTCTCTCCGGTTCTCTCCGCGTCTTCCTCCCGGTGTGTCGGGTCTATCAGCTCGGTAACATGTCCGGGAGCTCCGGGTTTAGACCTCGACCCCCGGTAACACCGTGTGGGAGCGGGTTGGTGAGGACGACGGAGGGTTTTGTCGGTAGTTGGAGGCTGCCGGTGTGGCTGGTCAGTGGGAATATGGCTGAACTCAGAGCGGATCATTCAGCAAGCTGCAAGCACCATAACACACTTCCTGTTTCACAGAGTTTCACAATAAAACACACCAATAATCTGAGTATTTGATCCTTTTATTTATTGGTTTTGTCATTCAAAGTATTACAAGCAGCGGATGAAATTATCACCTGTCACCTGCCAAATACAGGGTAGATGTTGGCTGTGGCGGATACAAATTTCCGGTCACCTGCCACCACAACAGACAGGTTAGGTCAGGGATTCTCAACCTTTACTATCAAAAGAGACATTTTAGGCAAATAAAAAAAAAAAAATCTGCCTGGAGCCGCAAAACATTTGAGCATTGTGATGAAGGTAACACAGTTTATAGTCTAAGTATATAGTATATAAGTCTAATGCAGTGAGGGCCAAACTGCAAATGTACGACGGAAAAAACATGAGATTTACAGAATAAAGTCATAATATTACGAGAAAAAAATTATAATTTTACTAGAAAAGAAGTCGGAATATTACGAGAAGAAAGTCATAACTTTACGAGAAAAAAAGTCGTAATACTACGAGAATAAAGTCATAACTTAACGAGAATAAAGTCATAACTTAACGAGAATAAAGTCATAACTTAACGAGAAAAAAAGTCGTAATACTACGAGAATAAAGTCAGAACTTTACGAGAAAAAAAAATAACACGTGAAATTACTACTTTATAATGTTATGACTGTATTTTCATAATAGTAAGACTTTTTTTCCGTAAACCTATGACTTTATTCTTGTAATATTATGACTTTATTCTCGAAATCTCAGATTTTTTTTTTTTCCTCAATGTGGCCCTAGTACTCCGTCGTACCGTTTTACCATAGACCGACAACACTGATAAATAAAAATGAAAATGATTTAATTGTTTGGTCAATTAAATGTCAGAAAATAGTTAAAAACCTCTAGAAAAACATTTCCAGTTTATTGTGACATAAAACAGAACATGTTAATTTTGAGAATTACATTTTTTGTCTAACGATGATTTCTCATTTAATCAATTTGTCGATGAACAGAAAATTAACCAGCACTTGATAATTGATTAAGTCATTTTTCTGTTCTCAGTTAACTGCATATGTTTGGACTGTTGGTCGAACAAAACAGGACTTTGAATCATTTTTCACATTTTACATCCAAAAAACTGATGAATTAATCAGTAAAAATAATAAACATATGGATTGATAATAAAAAATAATCCAAAATAAAAGAACTAAAGTTTTCAATTTAATTTATTTCAAATAACTCAACAACTCTCTCACAGTTGAGTCATAAACGTTTTAATAAACGTGTGGTCTGTTAATATCCCTCATAGCAACATTTAGACAAATTAACTGATTAACAGAATATAATTGAGGATATATAAAAATAACAGTTAAAATAAAAATAATAAGGGAATTCAGTCTGCCACTAAAAAACTCTCCATACTTTTACTTTGAAGGCTGATATCCCGGTCCCGGAAGTCGGTCCCTGCTGTCTCGCGCTGAGCTGACTCACCTGTCTGTCTCTCCCAGAGGAACACGGAGGCCCCGCCTTCCTGCACCGGAAATGCTCAGGATACATGACGTCACGACGCTGATTGACAGGAGCTGGGAGAGACTGGTAGAGGGACACACCGGGGTCTGACGTCATGGGCGTGACATCATCACCAAATATGTCTAAAAATTACATTTATATATTTTTTTAATTTTATTTATTTATTCACTCACTTGTTGTTTATGCTACACAGCTCATATAAATGAATAAATAAATAAATAAATAAATAAATAAATAAATAAATAATATAAAATAAATATAATAATTAATTATCATAAATAATTAAAAAATATAATAATTTAATAAGTGCTCAGTTTGAAAGGGAAATGATAAAAAATACAGTTTAACTTTATAAATCGACAGGATTTAAATAATGTCGAGACTAATGTTGTCAGTATTTATAAAACCAAACAATTTAAATAAATACATAAACACAAACATCACAATGATGTCACCAAAGAAGTAACAAAATATTATCAACTTATTAACTTGATTAAAAATTATTTTTGACAAAAGTAATTAATAAAAAGGAGTCTACACAGTTTTATTATTATTATTATTATTATTATTATTATTATTGTTCATTCATTCATTCATTTATTTACAGCAACATAACATCACCTTATTAATCAAAATCAATACACTTGACTTTCAATTACTCCAATGTCCTTATAAATACGGTTAAAAAACAACAGTTGTAGATGAATTTAGTCAGAAATGTTAAAGACAAAAAAAATTACACAGTAATAATAAATATAATATATTAGAACAATAAATATAAACATTACTTATTAGAGACAGTGTCATATTTTGAGGGAATGTAATTATTATTATTATTATTATTATGTTATTTGGCATAATACAAAATAATTAAATTGATCTGACTAATAATTTTATTGCAGTTTGAACGAAGGAAGTTTAATTTTAGATTGTGATATTACTTCTTTTAATTTGATGAAGTATTGATGACGTCACACATCCTCTGACTACTTCCTGTCAGTTACATTATACCAAGCTGCATTCATACAGTATTAGTCATCTTTCTTATATACATATACATGTATATAGGTCTAAATAAAAGGTGTAACCTGCGTGGAGGACACCCTGTGGTGGACGGACATCCTCCCTGCTGATGGTCCAGCTGGTTAGACAGTAGGACAGTATTACGAGGCTGATTAGCTGTAAGGAGATTACCGCCGCCGGTTAACAGACGTCTCAAAACTCTGTTTCTCAGCAGTAATATTACTTTGCGCGCTGTGAAACAGAAGAAGAAGCTGCATGGTGACGGCAGGTCGGAGGGGAATGATGGCGGGTCGGAGGGAAGACCGGCAGCAGCTGGACGACTACAGGTAAACATCTGTCTTTATCTTCCTGTCTGCTGATTGGCTGAGTACACCGGAGACACTCGCTCACTTCACCTGAGCGTTGATGAATTATTGTTGATGAATCTTCCTGTTGTGAGCTCTTGTGAACGGCTGTTTTGTATGAAAGTGACAGTTCTATCAGACGAGTTATTGATCGGTACCGCCTGATCAAAGATAGTTTCTGTGAGAAAGTATCAGAGGGTGTAGGATGGCAGTAGGTCTTCTGAGCATGCTCTGTATGCAGGTTCTGATCAACATGTGGAACGTGATTCTTATTGATCATCTGATCATCGATAGGCTCCGTCGATCAGTTTTATTAAACTCTGACCTTCTTCCTGCAGCGATCACATCCTGGTTGTGGAGTCTGCAGTCAAGAGAACCTAAAATACCTCGCTAAGCTCCTTATGACGCTCCGAGAGCAGCTCTGTCCCTCAACCCTGAACTCTAAACACTCACCCCAGAGTACTGAACTCTAAACCCTGAACCCAGAACCTGGAACTTTGAACCCTGAACCCAAAACACTTGCCCCAGAACACTGAACTCTAAACCCTGAATCCAGAACCCTGAACTCTAAACCCTGAACTCTTGTCCCAGAACCCTAAACCCTGATTCCAGAATACTGGACTCTAAACCCTGACTCCTGAACCCAGAACCCTGTACTCTAAACCCAAAACACTGACCCCAGAATACTGAACTCTGAACTCTGAACCCAGAACACTGAACTCTGACCTCTGATCTTCTCAGACCCCTGTGGACTGGATTTGAGGACCACCACTTTGTTTACAATAGCTGGATTTGAAGACAAGTTTACGCTCAGCACCATTTTGTGAATCAAAGCCAGGAACTTCCAAATATGGGCAGCAGGGTGGAACAGACGAGAGGAAGTGAAACCTGATTGGACTGAACCATCTGGGACTTTCTTTTTCCAGAGAAAATCTGACGCGTTTTGAATGCAGCACCTAGTCGTCGTAAGTGTTACCGCACCTTAAGGCACTCCAGTTCCGGCCATGTTTCCGGCCGCTTGGACGTGACACATAAAAACCAGGACTGAGATGGCGGTCGGTAAGCTGACCTTCACCAAGGCGGAGAGAGAGAAGCTAGCTGAGGTCCTCTGGCTGCTCAACTGGATCTCCGTGCTGACGGGAGCGATCCTCTTTGGCATGGGCTTATTCCTCAAAGTAGAGATTCAGAAATGGCAGGAAGTGATGTCAGAGCAAGGAATCCTCTACGTGCCACATATGCTGATCACCACGGGCCTGGCGGCCTGCTGCATCAACTTCCTGGGTGCGAAGATCTGCCTGGACTGCACCGACACCAACAAGTTCCTGCGCTGGAAACTGGTGATGATGCCGTACATCATCTGTACCTTCTTCTTCACTTCCTGCGTCCTGGCGGGGGCGCTCATGTGCTACAGCATCCGCAGTCAGCTGGAGGAGTCGCTGTTCCTGGGCCTGAGGAACGCCATGAGGTACTACAAGGACACGGACACGCCGGGTCGCTGCTACCTGAAGAAGACTTTGGACTTGCTGCAGATCCAGTTCCAGTGCTGTGGGAACACTGGGTACCGGGACTGGCTCCAAGTCCAGTGGATCAGCACCCGCTACCTGGACATGACCAGCAGCAGCGTGGTGGAGTAAGTGGAGCCCGATCTACTGGGATTCACTGGATCTTTGGTCGATCCCAATAGATCCTGCTGTATTCTAGCAGATTCTTTCTGTGTCTAGTCGATTCCAACAGTCTCTAGTGGATCTTGGTGAAAACTAGAAGATTTACAGTGGATTTCAGATCCTACAGGGTTTTACCTGAGTCCAGTTTCTACCTAAAGAGTTAAAGCTTAATCTTAAAGCTACAGTGAAGTCAGTAAAATATGAAGATTCATCCCAGTTAAAAATAGTTTCATCCTGAGTGAAGAAATCTGGTTTATCCCAAAGTGTTTGACTTCACGTGATCAACTTCCTGTTCAATCTGAATGCACCCTTATAGATTCTAGTAGACTTACCGGATTGTGGTGGTGATTCTAGTGAACCTGAATGGAGTCTAGATGACTCTAGAACCCAAAGGAACAACTAAATTCTAGTAGAACCCAGTTGTTGTTTTGGATCCTCTTAAAGTATTATGCTTGAAGGTGGATTCTAATGGATCTCCCTGAATCTAGATGGTTGATTCTGGTGGAGGATCAGCTTGTATTCCAGTGATTTAGATTCTGTAGAGCAAGAGTGGATCCAGCTGGACTGCAGTGCAACTGTCCCTCAACATGTGACTCACTGATGTTCGAGCCAATCTGTCAGCAGGCAGTAAACAGGGTATTTTCAGATTGAGGCTTTTGGTCCACTGCAGTTCAGACTGGAGGCTAGTGAGGTCAAATGTCCGGGGATTAATTAGGTTTAAACAACAGGGTTCATCTCAGGTTCAAGGGACTCACATTGACCTGAGACAATCCGAGTCTTTAAACACACAACGCAGAAATGTTGACCTCACTTGTGGTCACCTCAAACTCACCCTTTCTTTTATATCAACACCTTCGTCTGTGTTTTATTTAGAAAAAAAGAATGAACACGAGGCATTTCAAAATAAAATTAAAGCTGCAAGCAGCGATGATCAGGCCCCTTGCACCTTTGCGCACGTCGGGGGTACTGGCAGGATACCGGTTGAAGGTCAAGTTTGGGGCAGATTTGACCAAATACAGTCGAGTTACAACAGTTTGTCGTTTAATGAAAAATCATGTAAATTCTCCGCCTTGCCCCGTCAACGTCGTTTCATAAAAACTCAAGCTTTTAACAACTTATCATCACAAAGGTCTTTAGATTGGACTGACCATATTTGAAGTCGATTGGGTTAAATCTGTAGGAGGAGTTTGTTAAAGTACTCAACCGCCTGAGGAGTAAAGTGGAGGAGAAGTACCTGATGGACGCCGTTGCCTTCAGCAGTAGTAGTAGTAGTAGTAGTAATAGTAGTAGTAGCAGCAGTAGCAGCAGTAGTAGTAGCAGTAGTAGTAGTAGTAGAGGTTCCTAACTTCCTGCTCCTCCTTGCAGCCGTCTGAGGAGTAACGTAGAGGGGAAGTACCTGATGGACGGCGTTCCCTTCAGCAGTAGTAGCAGTAGCAGTAGCAGTAGTAGTAGTAATAGCAGCAGTAGCAGCAATAGTAGTAGTAGAGGTTCCTAACTTCCTGCTCCTCCTTGCAGCCGTCTAAGGAGTAACGTAGGGGGGAAGTACCTGATGGACGGCGTTCCCTTCAGCTGCTGCAGCACCTTGTCCCCACGGCCCTGCATCCAGCAGCAGGTCAGCGACAGACGGGCCCATTTTAACTTTGACCAGCAGAGCCAGCAGCTGAACCTGTGGAGGAGAGGCTGCCGACAGGCCCTGATGGACCACTACACCAGCATCATGGGCTCCATCGGCTTCACCGTGCTCCTCATCTGGCTGTTTGAGGTACGTTTGACGGACTCACTGACTAAATATATACAGAAATATCTGCAGTGATTTAAGTGTGTCGTTGTGCGCCCAGTAGTTTATCTGAACACATCTTTCAACAAGTCCAATGCCATCCCCCCATTCCAACAGCGAGTAGTAGAAGAAGCATCACTAGTAGCAGTAGCAGTAGTAGTAGTAGTGCGTTCTATTTAGAAAGAACAAATGAACATGTGGCATTTCAAAATAAAATCAAACTCACTGACAGTTTAACAACCTGATTCATGATCTACAGCTGCTGTAGTAGTAGCAGTAGTAGTAGTAGTAGTAGTAGTAGTAGCATTCCAACAGTGAGGCAGAATAATGCCGTTGAACAGGCTGTGAAATGGGCTCAAGTTCCATGTCACTCTAAAGACACCATGTTTTTCTTCTCCCACCAGCTGCTGGTTCTGACGGGAGTCCGTTACCTGCAGACGGCCATGGAGAACGTTCTCCTGCTGGGTGATCCAGACTCAGAGTCTGATGGTTGGATTCTGGAGAACAGCCTGGCAGAAACGGCCCGGTCCAACTTTAACATCATCAAGAACATGGGGAAGTGTTACCAGGTCGACGACGACCCGAACATCTACACGCCGCCCGCCGCCGCTGAGCGAGAGGTGCCATCCCAGGTCCAGATCCATAGGACCAGCTAGCAGCTAGCTTGAGGAGTCAAAGACCTTCTGAAAGACCAGGACGAGCCGGAACACCTCAGGTTTCAAAACCTCCAGTTGATGCTTCCTGAACTCAGGAACCCAGTTCCAGCTCCAGGATGCTCTGAGGTGGATCCGTCCTCTGGTCCTCGTTTATTCAGTATGTTAGCTTCCTGAGGAGCTGAAGAAAAGCATCACCGATGCCTTCCAAACATTGCGTTTGGAAAAATGTTCAGCTGATGCTAGGATGTCTGCCTTCAGATGGAAGGAAGAACTTACGAGTGTGAAGAAGCTTTATAAGGTTTTTAAAAACATCCTTTGGACTGCTGGTGTTAGCATGTTAGCCATGTTACATCAGAGATATAAAATAGTAGATGTGACATGTTCTAATGACTTGTCATTCCAGGATGGGACCATGCGGCGGCCATCTCACCTGGCTACAGTCTTAAAACTTCAAGAAGAGGAAAACATGCACATTCTCAAAATTGTTTGTGGTGCTGGGAGTAGATCCCCTCCAATATGTACTTTTTCAAAAAAATGACTTGCTCCCGCACACACTTTCTTCTGCTTTATTAGTCAACGTGTCGGTCAACAAGGACCTTCATCAGGACATTAAAGGTAATGTCCTGATGAAGGATCAGTGCTGAGCTGCGTCTCAAATTAGTCTTCAGGTTCCCTGGTTTCAGATGATGTACACCACTTCTATGAGATCTACTCTTAACCTGCTATCTGTAGCTGATTCCTAATAATAAAGTGATGAGTCATAAAACATCCAGCCAATCAGATTCCACTTCAACACCAACAGGAGGCCATTTTTTTTTTTTTTTTTAAAGGAACAGTCCAGAATTTAATTCATCAGATTCATCTCTATGCATGTGGTTAGTTTAGCTTAGCTTAGCTTAGTTTAGCACAAAGACTGGAAGCAAGGGGAAACTGCTAGCCTAAGTCTGTCGGTTCCGGTGGAAACTGAACTGTATGATTGTATTATGATTTTAATAAAGATCACAGTTTGATGATTTTGTTTGTATTTATTAACACGGAATATTTTAATGCAGGTTTATTCATATTTATTGTTTTGTCTTTGACACTTTAGGTTGTGATGTCTCCTGATGTAATTATTAATATACAGTGTTTCAGTGCTTGTTATTATATCTATATATATATATATGATACTACTAATACTACTACTACCACTACTACTACTACTACCACTATTACTTCCACACACTGAAACAAGTTTAATGTTGTTATTCGTGTGTTTGTCCACTGGATGGAGTCAGAGACACACTGATCTCTGTCTCTCGGATACTACTACTCGTACCACTACTATTACTATGATTACTACGATTACTACCACTACTGCTACTACTAAATAGACACACTGATACTCCTGATACTACTACTACTACTATACTACAGAGACACACTGATCTCTGTCCAAGGTGCTGAAACTCTCTGATACTACTACTACTACTACTGATACTCTGTGATACTACTACTACTACTACTACTACTACTACTAATATACTACAGATACACACTGATCTCTGTCCAAGGTGCTGAAACTCTCAGATACTACTACTACTATTACTACTACTACTACTAGAGAGCTGTGGTCATCAGTGATGTTTGTCTCCTCCTGCTGGTGATGTTCAGTACTGCAGCTCCACCAGCAGCCAATCACAGAGGGAGCTGGTTGTCATGGTGATGACCATGTGGTCCTCAGTGCCCCAGATTATTCTGATGCTGACTGCTACTACCATGATGAATCTGTCCTTCCTTCTTCACCTGTCCTTCCTTCTATCCTTCCTCTCCACCTCTGTCTCCTCTCCTCCATTTCCTCTCCTCCTCTCCTCTCTCTCTCTCCTCCCTCTGTCTCCTCTCTCCTCCCTCTCTCCTCTCTCCCCTCCCTCTCCGCTCCTCTCCTCCCTCTCCTCTCTCTCTCTCTCTCCTCCCTCCCTGTCTCCTCTCTCTGTCCTCTCTCTCTCTCTCTACTCCCTGTCTCCTCTCTCTCTCCTCCCTCTGTCTCCTCTCTTCCCTCTCTCCTCTGTCTCTCCTCTCTTCCCTCCCTCCATCTCCTCCCTCTCTCTCCTCTCTCTCTCCTCCCTTTCCTCCCTCCCTCCATCGCCTCTCTCTCGTCCCTCTGTCTCCTCTCCTCCCTCTCTCCTACCAGTGACATCGCAGACTGGGGGCGTGGCCTGATCTTATAAAACAAGCTCAGATTTACTTCTAAATGTCCCACAATGCACCTGGAGTCAGGTGACGGGTCGTTACCTAACTGTCTCAGCCAATGAGAGCCTGTGACGTCACACAGAGCGAGCAGGAAGTGAAGAGCAGACAATCACACTCTGACTACTGCCGTATTTATACTATATATATATATATATATAAATATATATATATATATATATATTTATATATATGTAAGGGATAATGTACAGCGAGCCGGTCATTTAAACCCCGACAGTCAGGGTTTATTTCACAACAATGACCCGCTAGCTGTACATTATCACGCTTATTACATGGCTGCTTACTTAAGAAAATCAATAATTTGACACAAAAATGGTCCGTCAGTGTCCGACATCAGAACTGTGCCCATAGCAACGGTCTGTTATACATAGCAACGGTCTGTTATACATAGTAACGGTCTGTTATACATAGTAACGGTCTGCTATACACAGCAATGGCTTGTTATACATAGCAACGGTTTGTTATAAAGAAATAACAGACCGTAGAACGCTGTGGTTGACCAATCAGAATCGAGTATTCAACACAGCCGTGTAATAAACATATATAGTGTATATATAGCCTCGTAAACACCAGGAAGTGTTTCACGTTGTTGATTAAAGAAAGAAAAGTTTCATGTTGTTGTTCTGAAACTGAAAACAGGAAACTGTTCGTTCCTTCTCTCTTTCAATTTTCAGTCTCCTGATGGACAAAGCAGTCATGGCCGCCGACTGCTGGTTGCCCGGTAACGAGTCCTGGGAGAGCGACGGCGCTGCCAGGAGGCCCCGACGCCCAAATGAACGAGGCAACAGTGAACGCTGCTTTGTTCAAACACACAAAACTTTATTTGATATTCAAATCCTCGACTCAAAGACCCTGCAGAGACTTAATGAGGCCGGTGATGTCATCACCTCTGAGGATCAGACTTTGGGATTATTGATGCTATATTAGTCAATCAATATTTACCTCACTGTCAGACAGTCACTTTTCCTTCAAAGCCACCAGACTCCATTCACAAAACCAGTAATTTAACCTCTCAGAACACAGTAGCTGGTCTACCGCTGCATCGATCGGTTAGTTTGTTTGTGTTATTGTGTGACTTTCTGATCTGAGTAGTACAAGTAGTACTAGCAGTAGTACTACTACTACTACTAGTAGTAGTAGTAGTAGTATGATTGCTGACCAAACCCACCTAAATACTTACAGTATCCACTTTCCTATAATGAATGAATGGTGTTGGGAGTACTTGTGAGGCGTTCACTGACCTGCTGCTGCTGCACGTGAAACACGCCGCTCTGTTGACACCCTCGACCAATAGGAGCAGGAGGGGGCTGAGGAGGGCCGTGATTGGATGCAGGCAGGAGTAGGGTGAGCTCACGTCACCCTGACCCTGAGATGTTGGGTTTCTGCTGAGTGAAAACAACTGGGAGATATGGGGTTTTAATACCGGGACATACTGAGTTTTTATTATGGGATACACTGGGTTTTATACTGGGACATATTGAGTTTTAAAACTGGGACAAACTGGGATTTAAACTGGGACATAATGGGTTTTAATACCGGGAATAATGGATTTTAAACTGGGACATATTGAGTTTTAATACCGGGACATACTGGGTTTTATTCTGGGATACACTGGGGTTTTATACTGGAAATATATTGGGGTTTTAAACTGGGACATATTGGGCTTTAATACCGGGACATACTGGGTTTTAAACTGGGACATATTAGGTTTTATTCTGGGATACACTGGGGTTTTATACTGGGACATTTGGGGGTTTTATACTGTGACATACTGGGTTTTATTCTGGGATACACTGAATTTACATTGTAAGAGCTGGGAGGTATAAGGAGAGACCAGATTTCCTGACCAGCATCGATAGTAATACTGCCCTTCCTCCTCCTCCTCCTCCTCCTCGTCATCCCACTGTGTTGGGTCATGAATAAATGACAGGGAGGAGGAGGAGGATGAGGGTGCTGAGTCGGGCTGCAGCCTCTCTACATGCTGATGGGGGGTGGGGGATGGGACTGAGGGTCTGGTGGAGTAGGGCAGGTGGGGGAGGGGTGGTGGATCTGGTCTGTATTCAGCTCTCATCACCTGACCGTCTCCATCTGCATCTCCTCCTCCTGTTATTGCTCATTCTGGTCCATCTGTTTAGATTCAGACTTCATCGTCCAGAAGAACCCAGTAGACCCAGTAGACCCAGTAGATCCAGATGACCTGTGGTCCAGTAGCTGCCACTAGATGCCCAGTAACTTTATGTAGATCTCTGAAGAGTGGCAGGCTGTAATGGACAATCACACACATTATGAGCTTTTTGTTGAGCTTCACAACAACAACTTACATTTTGTCTGATCCATTTTGTCACGCTAGTTTTGCAGATTTGCTGATGGAGGTGTGTCAGGAGGGGCGGGGCCAGCGATGGCCCGGCCGTGTGATCTGAGAGCTTTAATCCAGCAGAGGCAGATTATGTGATCTGCAGCTTTAAGGAAGGAAGTGCAGACTCACTGACCTTCACCGAGGCACGGCAGCTCAGGAAGGACAATAAACCTCAGAACCGCCATGTGACCCTGATGGAGGGGAAACACAAAGTACAGCACAAGATCTCTCTGTGTTTCAGCAACCTTCAACGCACCTGAACCAGCTGGTCTCTAACAGCAACACGACAGGATCCAGTTACAGCAGTAGATTAGTACAGAGTCTATAGATCTGATACCAGCATTACCAACTGGATCCCTTAGAGTCTACTGGATCCATTTAGAGTCTAGTCGATACCTTTAGAGCCTACAGGATGCCTATAGAGTCTACGGGATCCCTTTAGAGTCTAGTCGATCCCTTTAGAGCCTACAGGTTGCCTTTAGAGTCTACTGGATCCCTTTAGAGTCTACTGGATCCCTTTAGAGTCCACTGGATCCCTTTAGAGTCTAGTCGATCCCTTTAGAGTCTAGTCGATCCCTTTAGAGTCTACAGGATGCCTTTAGAGTCTACAGGATGCCTTTAGAGTCTACGGGATCCCTTTAGCTCCAACTGGGTCGCGTAAGAGTCCACGAGATCCTTTCAGAATTCCCTGGATCCCTTTTGAATCCGGGGGGGATTCCTTTACAGTACATTGGATCCCTTTAGAGTCTACTGCGTACATTTAGAATCCACTGGATCTCTTTAAAGTATACTAGGTTAATTTAAAATCTACTGGATCCATTTAGAGTCCCCTGGATCCCTCAAGATCCCACCGGATCCCTTTAGAGTCTACTGCATCCATTTAGAGTCTACTGGATACTTTTAGAGTCTGCGGGATCCCTTTAGATCCAACTGGGTCCCTTGAGAGTCTACTGAATCCCTTTAGAATCTACTGGATCCATTTAGAGTCTACAGGATCCATTTGGAGTCCACGGGATCCCTTTAGAGTCTACTGCAAACATTTATAGTCTACTGGATCCATTTAGAATCTACTGGATCTGTTTAGAGTCCACTGGATCCATTTAGAATCCACTGGATCCATTAAGAGTCCACTGGATCCATTTAGAGTCCACTGGATCCATTTAGAGTCCATTGGATCCATTTAGAGTCTACTTGATCCATTTAGAGTCCGCGTGATCCCTTTACAGTACATTGGATCTCTTTAGAGTCTACTGCATACATTTAGAGTCGACTACATCCATTTGGAATCCACTGGATCCATTTAGAGTCTACTGGATACTTTTAGAGTCTACTGCATCCATTTAGAGTCTACTGCATCCATTTAGAGTCTACTGGATACTTTTAGAGTCTGCAGGATCCCTTTTGATCCAACTGGGTCCCTTGAGAGTCTAATGAATCCCTTTAAAATATACTGGATCCATTTAGACTCCATTGGATCCATTTAGAATCTACTGGACCCATTTAGAGTCTGAACACATTCTCCTGTAGGTGATGAATAATTTAAAGATGCAGGAGAAAGTGCTTTGTCACCACAGAACCCCAGAACCCCCTCCTCCTCTGGTTTCTGTGGTTAGTTCACTGTCTGTAATAACAGTAGGACAGTCCAGTGTCTGTGGTTAGTTCACTGTCTGTAATAACAGTAGGACAGTCCAGTGTCTGTGGTTAGTTCACTGTCTGTAATAACAGTAGGACAGTCCAGTGTCTGTGGTTAGTTCAGTGTCTGTAATAACAGTAGGACAGTCCAGTGTCTGTGGTTAGTTCAGTGTCTGTAATAACAGTAGGACAGTCCAGTGTCTGTGCTTAATCCAGTGTCTGTAGTAACGACAGGTCATTCCAGTGTCTGTGGTTAGATCAGTGTCTGCGGTTAGATCAGTGTCTGTAATAACAGTAGGACAGTCCAGTGTCTGTAGTAACGACAGGTCAGTCAAGTGTCTGTGGTTAGTCCAGTGTCTGTAATAACAGTAGGACAGTCCAGTGTCTGTGCTTAATCCAGTGTCTGTAGTAACGACAGGACAGTCCAGTGTCTGTGGTCAGTCCAATGTCTGTGGTTAATTCAGTGTCTGTGGTTAGTCCAGTGTCTGTGGTTAGTCCAGTGTCTGTGGTTAGTCCAGTGTCTGTAATAACAGTAGGACAGTCCAGTGTCTGTGGTCAGTCCAGTGTCTGTGGTTAATTCAGTGTCTGTGGTTAGATCAGTGTCTGTGGTTAGTCCAGTGTCTATGGTTAGTCCAGTGTCTGTGGTTAGTTCAGTGTCTGTGGTTAGTTCAGTGTCTGTGGTTAGTTCAGTGTCTATGGTTAGTCCAGTGTCTGTGGTTAGTTCAGTGTCTGTGGTTAGTTCAGTGTCTGTGGTTAGTCCAGTGTCTATGGTTAGTCCAGTGTCTGTGGTTAGATCAGTGTCTGTGGTTAGTCCAGTGTCTGTGGTTAGTCCAGTGTCTGTAATAACAGTAGGACAGTCCAGTGTCTGTGGTCAGTCCAGTGTCTGTGGTTAGTCCAGTGTCTGTGGTTAGTTCAGTGTCTGTGGTTAGTCCAGTGTCTATGGTTAGTCCAGTGTCTGTGGTTAGTTCAGTGTCTGTGGTTAGTTCAGTGTCTGTGGTTAGTCCAGTGTCTGTGGTTAGTTCAGTGTCTGTGGTTAGTTCAGTGTCTATGGTTAGTCCAGTGTCTGTGGTTAGTTCAGTGTCTGTGGTTAGTCCAGTGTCTGTGGTTAGTTCAGTGTCTGTGGTTAGTTCAGTGTCTATGGTTAGTCCATTGTCTGTGGTTAGTCCAGTGTCTGTGGTTAGTTCAGTGTCTGTGGTTAGTCCAGTGTCTATGGTTAGTCCATTGTCTGTGGTTAGTTCAGGTGTCTGTTATAACAGTAGGACAGTCCAGTGTCTGTGGTCAGTCCAGTGTCTGTGGTTAATTCAGTGTCTGTGGTTAGTTCAGTGTCTGTGGTTAGTTCAGTGTCTGTGGTTAGTTCAGTGTCTGTGGTTAGTTCAGTGTCTGTGGTTAGTTCAGGTGTCTGTTATAACAGTAGGACAGTCCAGTGTCTGTGGTCAGTCCAGTGTCTGTGGTTAATTCAGTGTCTGTGGTTAGATCAGTGTCTGTGGTTAGTCCAGTGTCTATGGTTAGTCCAGTGTCTGTGGTTAGTCCAGTGTCTATGGTTAGTCCAGTGTCTGTGGTCAGTCCAGTGTCTGTGGTTAATTCAGTGTCTGTGGTTAGATCAGTGTCTGTGGTTAGTCCAGTGTCTGTGGTTAGTTCAGTGTCTGTGGTTAGTTCAGTGTCTATGGTTAGTCCAGTGTCTGTGGTTAGTTCAGTGTCTGTGGTTAGTCCAGTGTCTGTGGTTAGTTCAGTGTCTGTGGTTAGTCCAGTGTCTATGGTTAGTCCATTGTCTGTGGTTAGTTCAGGTGTCTGTTATAACAGTAGGACAGTCCAGTGTCTGTGGTCAGTCCAGTGTCTGTGGTTAATTCAGTGTCTGTGGTTAGTTCAGTGTCTGTGGTTAGTTCAGTGTCTGTGGTTAGTTCAGTGTCTGTGGTTAGTTCAGTGTCTGTGGTTAGTTCAGGTGTCTGTTATAACAGTAGGACAGTCCAGTGTCTGTGGTCAGTCCAGTGTCTGTGGTTAATTCAGTGTCTGTGGTTAGATCAGTGTCTGTGGTTAGTCCAGTGTCTGTGGTTAGTCCAGTGTCTGTGGTTAGTCAAGTGTCTGTGGTTAGTCCAGTGTCTGTGTTTAGTCCAGTGTCTGTGGTTAGTCCAGTGTCTGTGGTTAGTCAAGTGTCTGTGGTTAGTCCAGTGTCTGTGTTTAGTCCAGTGTCTGTGGTTAATTCAGGTGTCTGTTATAACAGTAGGACAGTCCAGTGTTATTACAGACACTGGACTAACCACAGACACTGGACTAAACACAGACACTGAATTAACCACAGACACTGGACTAACCACAGACACTGGACTAACCACAGACACTGGACTAACCACAGACACTTGCTCAGAGGCACTGCAGCAGAGAGAGAGAGTCAGACCACGTGACCCTCAGCCATCTCTCCGTCCAATGGAATGAATGGACTGTAAATAGGAGCCAATGGGGAGAAGGGAGGCGGGTATAAAAGACTGGGATCCGCTTTAATCCGCAGCAGCAGCAGCAGCAGAACCGGACCCGCTTCAGACCACATCCCCAGCAGACTGAACTAACAGGTGAGAACACCTTTTAATCCTGATCAATCACATGCACCACACCACTGATCAGCTCATCACTGCATCAGGTTATCAGTTCATCATCAGGAGGAGAGGATGAGAGGAGAGAGGAGAGGATGAACCAGGGGGGTCTCAGAGTGATGGAGGGTTAAAGGAACAAAGGGGCAGACAGACAGATAGACAGACAGACAGGCTGGATGTGTCCTGGTTGTTTGCATGCTGTAAAGCTGCACAGAGTCTGTCTGTCTGTCTGTCTGTCTGCAGCCTGTCTGTCGCTCTGCATCCTAACGACCTTGCGACGGTGCGTCCTGTCTGCAGGTGTTGCGCAGTCAGACAAACACAATCCTTTCGTGCACCATCTTTAATCTCGTGCACAAATCTGTGATGCTGATTTAAAATGTGCACAACAAAAAAAAAAAATTAAAGGCCCTTAAAATAATAATTCCACCTTAAATCCACATAATATTTGAATATTCTAATTAAAATTCCTCCATGTAACCGATTAGTCATCTTTATTGTGGTGCTGCAGCTTTATTTGTATATATTTAAAGGGATAATACCGGATTATCTTCCGTTATTCAGCCGTGCAGCGTCATGCAATGCATAAACCCAGTTAAATTGCTGTGTGTGTGTTTGAAGGAGTAGAACCGGTTCTGTTCGGTAGGACCTTGTTGAAGGTGACCGGGGCGTCGCACGGTGCAGCAGCAGCCGGGCTCTGAAGGGTTAATCCCGGTCTCTCTCTATGCTGCGTCACTCCACCGGCCTCCTGCAGATCCTAATCAGCCTCTGAGTCTAACCCGGTTTATAGACTCACACTGATCCTGATCCGCTCCAGGGTCTCTCCTGAACCTGAACCGGGTCTGTGGATCTGCTGCAGTTCTGATGCAGCAGCTGGTCTCAGATCCAGGATCAGGATCAGGTTCAGACAGACACTCAGATCTGGTTCAAACATTTCAGCACATTATGATGATGAAGATGATGATGAAGATGTTACTCCAGTACAGTTCAAGGTACATTTACTGTCCTTGTAGTATCCATATCCGAGGTAAATGTACTTTTACTGCATTTATCTGACAGCTTTAGTAACTGATTACAGATCAAAACTCTCTGGACAAAAGATCATAAATATTATTATTTATAAATTAAAACAGATCTCCAAATTATTAAATATATTATTACATTTATTATATATGAATATGTATTACATTTAAAACAAATTATTAAATATATTTATTATTCAATTTAATTAAATATGTATTGCAACATATTTAATAATGCATGACATTTGAGTACTTTTATTTTCTGAGCCTTTAATTTTGATGAAGATGATGAAGATGTTACTCCAGTACAGTTCGAGGTACATTTACTCTCCCGGTAGTAATACTTATCTCAGAGGTCAATGTACTTTTACTGCATTTATCTGACAGCTTCAGTTACTGATTACTTTACAGATTAAAACTTTCTGAACAAAAGGTCATAAATATTATTATTTATAAATTAAAAACAGATCTCCAAATCATTAAATATATTATTAAATTTAGTATATATGAATATATAAATATATTGAATTTAAAATAAATTATTAAATATATGTATTATTAAATTTAATTAAATATGCATTAAAACATATTTAATAATGCATGACATTTGAGTACTTTTACTTTTGATACTATAAGTACGTTTTGATGATAATACTTTGACTAAAATAAGATTTTAAATGCAGGGGTTTCACTTTCAATGGAGTATTTTTTTAATCTTTTACTTGAGTAAAGGATCAGAGAACTACTTCCACTGAAAACTGTCATTTTGTCAGTTTTATCAGAAAGGTTTTATTTTTAACTTTATTTTCAGATCTTTTAATTGTGGGATGAAGCTTATTTTTGGATTTGTGAAAATACTAAAAGATAATATTAAAACATTTATTATTAAAAAATAATAATGACTAAATGTTTAATATATTTAGTAGAATTTGTAATAATTTTTTTTTTATATATATATAATTATATTTTATATAAAACATTTAACACATATTTTCATTTTGTAAAGATTTCCACTGGTTTCTTCATTTATCTTAATTCTATAACATAAATATAAATTATAATACACAAAATTATTTAAAAATAAATGTTGTTAAAAACACATATAACATTATAAATATTAACATTATAGTAAATGACATGAATTTGTATTTATTTATCGCCTTTCTAGTCTTCCGACCACTCAAAGGGCATTACACTACATGTCAGCATTCACACACACACACACACACACACACACACACACACACACACGCACACACATACATGATGTCAGAGGCTGACATGCGAGGTGCCAACCTGCCCATCAGGATCTAATATAAATACTCGTTCACACACCAACGGCTCAGCCTTCGGGAGGAGTTTGGGTTTAAACTGGAAGCGTTCAACCGAGTTAAGCTGGTTTACTAAATGGATTTCCACTCTAATGAACAATTATATAACAAACATGACAAATATCGGCATTTAAAAGAAGAAAAAAAAACAGCTTAGTTTCATCTTTGCTGCAGCCTTTTGTGACAAGTCATGTTGCAGTACTCTCTAGTCTGTGACGTCACCAGGTTGGTCGGCTCGGCTGAGTTACACAGATACAACGGTATAGAGACCGTGAAAGATGAGGACTGAGGGGACACGGGACAGAAGAAGACAAAAGAGGGGACACTGTTGTATTGTTCCTGGATGTAAAGATGAGTTTTACGATGTTAAAACTACGGACAAAATAGTCCATTTCATAAACTGCAGCTGAAACAGAGATCATTAACGTTACTGCAGCAGCGCTGGCTAGTGGCACTGAAAGAGTCCTCCGACAGGCACTGAGTCCTTCTGCAGCGTCTCCCCATCTCCCGTCCTCTCCCCTCTCTGATCACCTGTCTCTGTCTCCCCATCTCCTGTCCTCTCCTGTCTCTGATCACCTGTCTCTGTCTCCCCATCTCCTGTCCTCTCCTGTCTCTGTCTCCCCATCTCCTGTCCTCTCCTGTCTCTGATCACCTGTCTCTGTCTCCCCATCTCCTGTCCTCTCCTGTCTCTGTCTCCCCATCTCCCGTCCTCTCCCCTCTCTGATCACCTGTCTCTCCTCCTCCGCTGTCTCATTCAGACCGTTCAAAGACAGAGTCGCTAAGAAAATAAACTACTACTTTATTCTGAAGCTCACGTTATAGCGTTTGTTTACGTAACATGTCCAAGCATGCCCATGCTCAACATTAGCAAACCAAAACTACCGTCACAAAGTAAAACTTATGACCAAAGCAAACCGTTTAATAGATTAAATTAATTGAAATGATCATAATACTGTTTTCCCAGGTCAGCAGCCGGACGTCATCATGCCTTTCGGAAATACCCATAACAAGTTGAAGATGAACTACTCGTCGGATCAGGAGTTCCCCGACCTCAGCCAGCACAACAACCACATGGCCAAGGTGCTCACGCCTGAGATGTACAGCAACCTGAGGGAGAAGGAGACGCCCAGCGGGTTCACCCTGGACGATCTCATCCAGACTGGCGTTGACAACCCAGGTAACGACCCTCTGACACAACCCCTCTAACAAAACCCCGACCCAATCACAGCCCTCTAAACTAGGTCGCATCCTGGACCAGGTTATATCGGACCCAGTTTCTAACCCTCAGACCAGGAAACCACTTATCTACACCAGGTAACTCCCCCTGGAGACCAGGTCTCCCCTTATCTACACTAGGTAATTCCCCCTGGACACCAGGTCTCCCCTTATCTACACTAGGTAACTCCCCCTGGAGACCAGGTACCCCCTTATCTACACTAGGTAACTCCCCCTGGAGACCAGGTCTCCCCTTATCCACACTAGGAAACTACCACTGGAGACCAGGTCTCCCCTTATCTACACTAGGTAACTCCAACCTGGAAAACAGGTCTCCCCTTATCTACACAAGGTAACTCCCCCTAGAGACCAGGTCTCCCCTTATCTACATCAGGTAACTACCCCTGGAGACCAGGTACCCCCTCATAGAGACCATGATACCCCTCTAAACCAGCTAACTCTTCCTCAGACCAGACATCAGAAGAGGTGGTTTGTGGTGTTGTTTGTCACGTTGCGTTCTGGACTTTAGCTGCTGCTTGATAATCAACTTGTTAATTGGATTGACTCGTTAGATCAGGTTAATTTCTGCTCGTTAATCCCTCCCATCAGGACATCGTGTGTACTTCCTATCTGATCTCCTGATCCTCCTCATCAAATCCAACTTTAGCAGCATGCTACAGAGAAATCAGCTCCCTAAATGGAGCAAAAAACAACACATTTCTAGAGAAATAAAAAATGTGAGTCCCTCCAAAGTAAAACTGACAGGTGCATCACTTTTATTTTGAAGGAGCCCAAAAATGGTCACCAGTCAGAAAGTCGGTGATGAGCAGGAAACGATAAGCCGTTTTTGTGTCCCTGCAGGTCACCCGTTCATCATGACGGTGGGATGCGTCGCCGGAGACGAGGAGACGTACGAGGTGTTCAAAGAGCTGCTGGACCCCGTGATCGAAGACCGCCACGGAGGATACAAAGCATCAGACAAACACAAGACGGACCTGAACTCTGAAAACCTGCAGGTAAACAACCACAAACTGACATGAACCCCTTAAAACCTGCAGGTAAACAACAACAAACTGACATGAACCCCTTAAAACCTGCAGGTAAACAACAACAAACTGACATGAACCCCTTAAAACCTGCAGGTAAACAACAACAAACTGACCTCAACCCCTTAAAACCTGCAGGTAAACAACAACAAACTGACCTCAACCCCTTAAAACCTGCAGGTAAACAACACCAAACTGACCTGAACCCCTTAAAACCTGCAGGTAAACAACAACAAACTGACCTCAACCCCTTAAAACCTGCAGGTAAACAACAACAAACTGACCTCAACCCCTTAAAACCTGCAGGTAAACAACAACAAACTGACCTGGACCCCTTAAAACCTGCAGGTAAACAACAACAAACTGACCTGGACACAACAACTTGTTCTGTCCACTGAACAGGCCGATATAGTTCTGGTTCTGGTACCAGCTAGTCTGTCTGTGGTGCAGAACCCTGACTGGACCACCAGTCAGGGTTCTGCCGGTCTCTACTGATCTACTCGTCGTCTACTGTGTTTCAGGGCGGAGACGATCTGGATCCAAACTACGTTCTGAGCTCTCGGGTTCGGACGGGAAGGAGCATCCGCGGCATCTGCCTGCCGCCGCACTGCAGCCGCGGAGAACGCCGCGCCATCGAGAACCTCTCCATGGAAAGTACGACATCACTTCCTGTGTTCTGCCCCCCTAAAGCTGTTTCATTGTATTGAACTAAACTAAATTTATTTAACAATTCTTCCATTTCAAAGTTATTTTTCTAATAATTTCCAAGAAGTTTCTTAGAAAAACGTTGATTTGGTGCGAATTATCCAGAAAATAGAAAATAAATATTCATGCATTAGTCATCTTCATTTTACAGGTCCGCACATTTCATGGTAATAAGGTGATAATTAGCAAGTAACCTATTTGAAATTTCTTTAAAATTACTTCCAAATTACCCCAATATTTACCTCAAAACTTAATGAAATTTACTTTATTATAAACATTATTTAATAATTAAATGCTAAAATAACATATCATGGTTAAAATAGGGCCTTTAGGCTTGAGAAACCAAATGTAACCTGGTAACTAATGATATGATTCAGGGAGCATAAAACATTTCAAAGAAGTTATTTGATAATTATTATCTATTTATCAGCAGACATGGAAATAAAGCATATCGATTAACTTTGTATTCTTTTCCTGGAAATGTATTAAATAAATTACCAGCTATTGGGAATATAATTATTAAATAATGTTTATAATAAAGTCATTTTTTATACATTTTGAGGTAAATATTGTGGTAATTTGGCAGTAATTCTAAAGAAATTTCAAATAGGTTACTTTCTAATTATCACCTAATTACCATGAAAGTTGCGGACCTTTAAAATGAAGTGTAACCGTCATTTGTTCTATATTTTTTATTATTATTATTTAGAATCAGAAATATATTATTAGGGCATTACAATTGCTCTTGTATAAACATAAAAAATGTAAGAAAATAGAAATAAAGGAGTATGTAACATGTAATTTATGTACATAATGCTACAATATAAACAGAATATATGCAAAGAAATATAAGTACTAAAATTTAAAATAACAAAATGAGAATATAAAAAATATGAAATATCTACAAATATTTATATTAAGATGATACATTTCAGCTGACATGATTAGTTAACTGGAAGTGAACAAACTGTAATTAACATCTGATATATTGATCTGGTTGTTTATTTTACTGAGAGGGGTTTTAATCACATGATGACAGCTGAACTCCCATGTGAATGAAAGCTCCAGAAAAAGCTAGTAAGTGGACTTTGAGTGAGGATTATTTAGTCAAACTGACTCTGAATCAGTTCTTTCATGACAGGATGTATCATTACTCCGGTAGTACTCTGTGACTGTTAGTAGTACTACTGTTAAGACGGGAGATACTTCAGAAATATTTTCTGGAATGATGTTGAAATGAAACATGAGTTAGTTTCTGATGGTGCGTTCAGGGACACTCTGGTGATCTGATAATCACCGAGGCTCTTTTTATTTAGAGCTGATCTTTATTTAGCTGTTTTCCCATCATGCCTCAGTGATCCAGTCAAACGGTTATATAACGGTGAGCTCTGTGTCGTCCTGCTCAGACTCTTAATGAGGATCTGAACCTCTTTCATATTCTAATGAGACTACAGAGAACCGGACTGAACCGGACCGGCTCGCTCTCCACCATTCTGTCACTTATGACACAAAAAGACGTCTTAAAGGAACAAGTTTTAAAATGTCTGAGAAGTGAAATATTAATATTATAACAATATATAAATATGAATATAGTGAGTGACAGAGTTAATATGTAATAATAAGACTCTCTTTAGTCATGTTAAATATCAGACCTTTAATTTGAAAATCTCACCTGAGCTTCCCCTGTGACCTCTGACCTCCTGCAGGTCTGGATATCCTGGAAGGAGACTTGAAGGGGAAGTACTACGCCCTGAAGAACATGACGGAGGAGGAGCAGCAGCAGCTGATCGATGACCACTTCCTGTTCGACAAGCCCGTCTCCCCACTGCTGCTGGCGTCCGGCATGGCCCGCGACTGGCCCGACGGCCGCGGCATCTGGTCAGTACGACCTCTGACCTCTGACCTGGTGTTTGAGGAAGCAGGTGACTGACTTCCTGTGTAATTTAACCCTTCGCTCTGGCCTGCAGGCACAACGACAACAAGACGTTCCTGGTGTGGGTGAACGAGGAGGACCACCTGCGTGTCATCAGCATGCAGAAAGGAGGCAACATGAGGGAGGTGTTCACCCGCTTCTGCACCGGACTCACCAAGGTGAACGCCTGAACGCTCACTTCCTGTTTCCACACAGGTGACATCACCACCTCACCTGACCACCCGTCTCTCTCTCTCTCTCTCTCTCTCTCCCTCTCTCTCCGGCAGATTGAGAGCTTGTTTAAGGAGCGAGGTCACGAGTTCATGTGGAACGAACATCTGGGCTACGTCCTCACCTGCCCGTCCAACCTGGGGACGGGACTGAGAGCCGGCGTCCACGTCAAACTGCCCAACGTCAGCAAGCACGACAAGTTCGGAGACATCCTGAAGAGACTGAGGCTGCAGAAGCGAGGCACAGGTACGCAGAGAGACAGACAGGTAGACAGGTAGAGACAGACAGGTAGAGACATCCTGAAGAGGCTGAGGCTGCAGAAGAGAGGCACAGGTACGCAGAGAGACAGACAGGTAGAGACAGACAGGTAGAGAGACAGACAGGTAGAGAGATCCTGAAGAGGCTGAGGCTGCAGAAGAGAGGCACAGATACGCAGACAGACAGACAGGTAGAGAGAGACAGACAGGTAGAGACATACTGAAGAGGCCGAGGCTGCAGAAGAGAGGCACAGGTACGCAGAGAGACAGACAGGTAGACAGACAGGTAGACAGGTAGAGACATCCTGCAGAGGCTGAGGCTGCAGAAGAGAGGCACAGGTACGCAGAGAGACAGACAGGTAGACAGGTAGAGACATCCTGCAGAGGCTGAGGCTGCAGAAGAGAGGCACAGGTACACAGAGAGACAGACAGGTAGAGAGACAGGTAGAGGGAAACAGGTACAGTAGAGAGAGAAAAACAGGTACAGAGACAGACAGAGAGAGAGAGAGACAGGTAAAGAGAGAGACAGGTAGAGAGACAGGTAAAGAGACAGACAGATAGAGAGAGACAGGTGGACAGACAGGTAGAGAGACAGGTAGAGAAACAGATAGAGAGACAGGTAGAGAAACAGGTAGAGAGACAAACAGGTAGAGAGACAGGTAGAGGGACAAACAGGTAGAGAGACAAGTAGAGACACACAGACAGGTACAGACAGATAGTGGGACAGACAGACAGGTAGAGAGACAGGTAGATGGACAGACAGGTAGAGAGACAGGTAGAGGGACAAACAGGTAGAGAGACAAGTAGAGACAGACAGACAGGTAGAGAGACAGGTAGAGAGAGAGTCTTGTCTCTGGTGACTCCCATCTCACTAGTATTAATTAAAGGTGTACCTGTGACATCACTTCCTGTCTGTGTGTCTCAGGCGGCGTGGACACGGCGGCGGTGGGCGGAGTCTTTGACATCTCCAACGCGGACCGTCTGGGCTTCTCGGAGGTGGAGCTGGTGCAGATGGTGGTGGACGGCGTCAACCTGCTGGTGGACATGGAAAAACGTCTGGAGGCCGGCGAGAGCATCGATGACCTCATCCCTGACCAGAAGTGAAGCGTGTCACACTGTAACCTCTGACCCCCCCACACACACACCCCTCACACCCCCACCTCCCACGCCCAACCCTCACTGTAACCAATCAGAAGCCGTCCTGACGCTGCAGGACGTTTAGAGCCGCTCACTTTAGACTTCAGTCTTCCAACATCAGAAGGATTTTCTATTTCCTGTTGGACCCGTCTAACACCTGAAATATCTAATAAAGTCTGTGTGGCCCCGACTAAACACTGATGCTGCTTCCTGTCTTCATTCTGCACACATGCACCCGCTGCCGGAGGGTGTAGCGGGCTCATTTTTAAACCTAAAGTGAAGATACTGGTATCATATGAAACTACAAAACCTAATGAATCCATCGGTACCAACTATATCATACTAACATGTCAAGAAGGAGGTTAATTAACGCTCCAAACTTAAGCTAAATTTTGAGGAGGAAAAACTGTCATGGCCATTTTCAAAGTGGTCCCTTGACCTCTGACCTCCAGATATGTGAATGTTAATGGGTTCTATGGGTACCCACGAGTCTCCCCTTTACATGATACAAACTTATAACACTAATAATGTTGCTGTCTGCTTTTGATTTGTGGTGTTATGAAGAACCTAGTAAGATTCTTCCATCCTCGTGAACTAGTGGTGGTACACTGTATCGTACACATTTTATACCATTCTTCTTCTGAAATTTCTATATTTAGCTCTGATTCTCATTTGTTTTTTATATATAGTGTTGAGCTTCCTCTATTCTCCCCTACGGCTTTGTAGAAGGCTGAGATGACACAAGATCTGCCCTGGTGATATGAATCCACTATAATTTTAATAATACCATTCAGATCTATTTTAGGATCAATTTTCACCTCTTTCATAAAATAGTCTCGTATTTGTAAGTATCTAAACAAATCTTCTCTTTCCAGACCAAATTTCACATTTAAGTCTTGAAAACTCATACATGTCCCATGTGTTAACAAGCAATTGAACAGGTGTGCCTAATAAAGTGTCCGGTGAGTGTAGATACAGCAGCCTTGGTACCATATTCATCTTAAACACCTGGATTCTAGAGCTGAGGTCCAGGGGAAAAGTTGACCATCTCTGTTTATCTTTTTGAATATTTAGTTCTACAACACTGTAGTTGGCTTCATACAGTTTGCTAAGTCTCTTGGTCATAATCACTCCTAGATATTTTATAGTTTTATAGTCCCATTTTAAGTTGTGTGTATCCCTAATTGGTTGAGATGGAGAGTAATTAAATGGAAGGATTTGAGTTTTTGCCACATTGATTTTATATCCTGAGTAGTGACCATAGACCTTGAGAAAATTCATCAGCAGGGATAATCCTCTCGGGATTGTCTAAAAAAATTATTATATCATCCGCGAAAAGGCCAATAACGTGTTCTTTGTCTCCTATCTCTATTCCGTTCAGATCATTATTTTGCCTGATTGCTTGCGCTAAAGGTTCAATATAGAGGGCAAAGAGCGTAGGGTTCATACAACAGCCTTGTCTGGTGGCCCTTTTCTAATTTTATTCTATTAGATAAATAAACCTTGATTCTGGCAGTCGGATCTTGATATATGGTTCTAATGCTTTGGATTGATTGTTTATTTAACCCGAATCTTTCAAGTACCAAAAATAGTCATAATTACTAATGTTCATAGTCCATTCATGTGCACCAACAGGCATGTTTTCAACGGGCACTAATACTAATTATTATTATTATCATAGTGTCAAAGAGATTTGTTCCTGTGTTGAAAGACAAAGATGTAGTGAGATTTATTTACAGAGAAAACAACAGAACGGTTAAATTAACACATCATGTGGAAAGAGGAATAAATAATTTAGTGTATAATCTGATTTAAATGTTTTATAACCACTGACTGCATCATGTGTTCTGCAGTACTCCGATCTTTTACCGCAGTAAAAGTACTAATATCACACTGGGAAAATACTCCACTACAAGTAAAGGTCTGAAGTATGTCGGTATTATCAGCTAGTTAAAGTAAAAATATACATACACGGACCAATCAGAGAGGAGCTACTGCAGCTAGGGGTGGGTTTAGGTGTGTGTGTGATGACACGGAGGGGCGACGTTGGTTCTAAACAACAATGTCGGCTCCTGGAGAGGTTAGCGCAGCATCAGTTATATTAGAACTGGAGAATATTTCTCTTCAAGAGTAGAAACATGTTTTCACTCCTCTCCCAACTGGCTTTGAGTTTGATTGACAGACGGTTCATCCAATCACCTGCCGAGTATTCTTTTAAAGTTCCCGCCTTGTCCCACGGTTTCAGTGACTTCTTCTCAGATGGTGCTGTGAAATAAACCATCTGGTCGGTCCGGTTAGTGTAAAGGAGCAGAAAATGTAAATTCTCAGGTTAAGTACAAGTACCTTAAGTTTGTACTGAAGTACAGTACTTGAGTTAATTTGTGTATTTTTCCTGTTATTCAAAAAGCTGTCAGACAGGAAGCTGTTCAAGGTGTTTAATGAGACACAGGTGAACATGAAGTTCACTTAACAAAAAACAGTCAGCTATCAATCAGCTGTCGATCAGCTGACGATCAGCTGTTGATCGGCTATTGATCAGCTGACTGCTCACATGTACAAAAGAGAAAACAAATGATAACCAGATGAGTCTGTCAGACAAACTATTTACATTCACAAACATGGACTCAGCCTGTCTGCATCCACAGGGCCCCGCCCACTTTCCATGTGTCACTGCGGAGGGCCTTTCAAAATAAAACAAATGTACATCACAGCAGAACACTTCCTGTGTGGTTTTCATAACACTGGACTCCAAATCCCATGATCCTTTGCCCCCTGCTGTGCTGGGGGCAGACGAGGGAAACAATCAATGACTTTAATTCAACATGAACACACTGAAACATGACAAACTACCAGTATGCTCCACCTGTCTGTCATTCACTATACCTGTCTGTCCCTCCACCTTTCTGTCTCTGACCCCTCACTCTCTCTCTCTCTCTCTCTCTACCTGTCTGTCTCTGACCCGTCTCTCTCTCTCTCTCTCTACCTGTCTGTCTCTAGAGCTTGAGTTCGTTGGCGATCTTGGAGGCAATGTTCTTGAAGGCGAAGGACGTTCCTGAAATCCGTTTGAAGCGGACCCCGTTGAGCGAGAGGCGGGGTAGTTTGCAGACCTCCATCTCCCATTGGACGAGGCTGTCGGCGTGTCCGTCACCATGGACACAGAGCAGCATGAAGCGCTCGCGCTGCTCGTAGTCGCAGTTGTTGGCGTCCAGGACTTTCCTGATCTCCCTCATCATGTCCTGAGCCTCCATGGAGGACGTGGTCTTCATACTCCAGGTGAACCTCAGGGAGCGAGGCTTCGAATCCCTCAGCAGAGGAGCATTAGGAGAACTAGGATCGTCCTTCTGTTCATATGATACGTTACGACTACAGAAGGGGGGAGAGAGGAATCAGATGTTAGAGAAATGGCTGAGTTTTCCTAAATATATAAATAAAAAGATTTTGTAGTCTGTCTGTAAAATCAATCTGAAGGTCAAACATGCTTTGATTTCACCACATTCATCTTAGGAATTGTTTTGTTATTGTTACACACTGAAATTCATGAGAGAGAAATTGAAGAGATGGAAAAGTCAAGAAAAGCAGCAGGCGTTATGTCGAAGTCATTTCCCCCGACAAATAGTTTCCCTCCGGTTTAAAATTTAGGGAACAAAACACTAAGCTAATTAAACTAAACTAAAAACTAAACTAAAATTTAAACAAAAAAACTAATCTAAGCTAAAATAAAAAATAAAAACTAGACAAACTTAACTAAAAACTAAACAAAAAAATTCAACCAACTAAACAAAAAAACTAAACTAAAAACAAAATTAAGTGAACTAATAATTAAACAAAAAAACTAAACTAATTAAATTACAATATAAACAAAAAAACTAAACAAACTAATCTAAAAACTAACTAACTAACTCAAATACTGGTTTCTGATTGGCAGGCCCTAAATCTAAATCAGGACTGTGGTTCGAGCGGTTTGATTTGGCCCCCCAGATGTTTTTACTGGATGAAAAAGTCTAAAAATCAATAGAGGCTGTTTCATTTTTTGAAAACCGATCTTTAAATATGTAGGATCCCTAATTATGAATTATTTTGTATAATCTGAGAATGTCTGGCAGTGACACTCTGCCAGTGATCTAAGTGATCTTGGGATCCTGGTACCGTTTAGTATCTTAACAATACAAACGGTGTTTTGCTTCATCAAGTTTCAGTTTGAGCCACCTGCTCTAAACGAATCAGAACAATGATCACAACAACACATCAACCTGAATCTGACTCACCTGGAGCCCTCAGGTATCCCATTCCTCTCAACCTCTGACACACTTCTGCCAGCAAGGATGCAAGGAAACAAGGAAGGAAGGAGAGTTAGTGTGTTAAAGAGCACATGAGGAACTAAAGTTTCAGGTAACAGCTGCAGAGCAGAAACAGAAGAGGAAACAGCAGACGGGTGTCTGAGAGGAGGCCTGGCCTAGATATGATGCAGTCAGACGGGTAAACAGACATTTTGGACACACAGTGAGAACAGCTTCCCATGATGCTTTGCGCTGGCGTACCTGCGTGCGATTTTGGAGGTGAGTTTGGAGAACAGGTTGGTGGATCCTCTGGCTCGCGACTGGGCATCATGTGACAGGCTGGGGGAGGCGGGGGGGCCGTTGTAGGTGGCGGTGCGTCTCTCTCTCAGCTGACCTCCGTGAAAGGTGCTGCGGCTCGCCGTCCCTCGAGGGAAACGCAGCCGGTCAGGTGGAGTCGCTGCGCTGCTCACACTGTGGGTGGAGGCTCCGCCCGCTGACTTCTGAGGGGTGGTGGTGGTGGAACTGAGGGAAAAACAATCGATTCATCTATGTGTAATGTTTTCTTTACGATTTTAAAATACCAGAATCGATATATTTGCTTCATTTGAGTCTATGCAGAGGTAGAAGGAAGTTACCGCTTTTATTGTTGTAGTCTGAGTTACGTGATGTCATATCAGTTCCTTATCCGTCAACCAAAACAAACCGCAGCGAGACGGAACAAGAAAGTAGAAAACGGCGGAGAGCTAGCGACGCACTTGGCGAAGTTAGAGGAAGTATACACGTATGACTACATCCGGTTTTCAAAATAAGGTGTTAACAAAGGGAACTGTATATACAAAATACATCTATGGAAATAAGATTGATTGGATTATATTCACCAGAAGTATAAAACATTACATGACAAGAGTGTGTGGATGAAAAATTTGCATCACAAACCACAATAAAACGTTATACCTGTTCTCTTTGCCGTTCTGGACCACAGAGTTTCGGTCTGCTGAGTTCCTCTCAGTACAAACGTACGTGTTCCTCCTCGTCATGCTGGACCATCCACCCTGAGACAATAATCAATCATCAATATGTTTCACATTCAGTAACCAAACACAGATATCAGATGTTTGCTGGATCACCATATGAAGACACATATAAACTGTTTGTGTGTCTATATGAACTCACAGTGGGCGTGACTGGCGCCTTCCTCCGCTCAGGGATGTCGGACATGTTGGGGTTGTTGGCGTTGCCGAGCAGCGGACTGCCTCCCTCCACAGAACTGGACTTGTTGTTCTGACCTCCCACCTCCTGCTTCACCTCCCCCTCTGCTGGAGCTGTCGTCTGACTCCTCCTGGGGGGAGGAGCAGCCGAGGAGGCCACTGGAAAGGAGGAGGAGAGAGGAGTTATAGTCAGTACATGTAGTCTGGATGAAGTCCTGGTCCTGGTCCTGGTCCTGGTCTGGGTGCGTACCTTGGTCATTGTTCTTCCTCTGTTTGGAGGAGGAGGAGCGCTGGCTGAGGAGACGAGCAGGAGACGGACGAGTTTTGCTGGAGTCGCTCGCCTCCACCTGAACAACAAACACACGGTTATCATCACCGCTGCTCAGCGTCTGTATGTGTCACACCCGCTGTCCCCATGGTAACCACCTCTGACCTCAGCAGCTCTGCGTCCCAGCAGCAAGTAGGCGGCTGTGATGTCATCGTACTTCATCTTGGAGAGCGAATCATTGATCTCCTCTCTGGAGTAACCCATCCCCACCATCATGTCTGCAACACAGCACAGAGTTATACAGCACTTCAGCTGTGTACTAGTACAATACATATATATACAACCTGTGTAAATATATTCATCATGTGTACTTGTACTGTATGCGAGTACGTACCGATCCTCTTCTCGTCTCTGAAGTCCATCTCCGGCTCCACAAAGGGTTTCAGCGCCTCGTCATTAGAGCCAACGTTGATCCAGCGATCCCTCATGATTTGCTGAGAAACATTCAGACAACGTTCAGACAACAACACTGAAACCAATAAACTGATCAATCAAACACTCTGAAAGGAAACTTGTGATGCGTTCAGGTGTTCTGACCTCCAGAGTTCCTCGTTTCCCCGGGTTCAGCACCAGGAAACGCTTCAGCAGGCTCTCACAGTCAGTCGACATGTAGAAGGGAATACGATATTTACCTCGCAGCACTCGCTCTCTCAGCTCCTACAGACAGACAGACAGACAGACAGGCAGACAGACAGACAGACAGACAGACAGCTGTCAGCAGAAAGCAGTGAAGGTAGCACAGCACAGTAAGCTAATCAATAAGGTGATGAATAATGTGAAGGCTATCACTAGCTGAGTCAACGTTAGCTGTGCCGAGTTTGGAAATAACTGAAAGAAGTGGGGTTGTATGTATACTCCCGTGTTCTGAGAAGTAAAAATACAGATTTCTTTTAATGGAGTCTGGTGGCTTTGAAGAGAACGATATAAGGGCTGTCTGACGGCGAGGTAAAGCGGCTGTGGACGGGAGCAGCAGAAAAACAGATTTTAACCACCTAAATCAGTTTAAGTGTTCGCTATATTTACAATATTTTCACCGCTTTACCTCGCCGTCAGACGGCCCTTGCTGACGGGGAACTGAAAACGTTACATCACTGTCTTTAAAGCCACCAGACTCCATTAAAAAAAACAGTAATTTAACCTCTCAGAACACAGGCGTTGCTGGTCTACCGCTGCATCGATCGGTTAGTTTAGCTTCCTGCCGGTACTCCTGTCTGCTTCTCCAAACTGGGAGCACACGTCTGATACTGACCTTGAGGTTCTGTCCATCAAAAGGCAGAGATCCGCTGACTAGAGTGTAGAGGATCACACCCAGACTCCACACATCCACCTCTGGACCGTCATACTTCTTCCCCTGAAACACACACACACACAGTTACTACTGATGACCTGTCACACCACACACATCAATACAATGAGTGAGTGAGTGAGTGAGTGAGTGAATGAGTACCTGGAAGAGTTCAGGAGCAGCATATGGAGGTGAACCACAGAAAGTGTCCAGTTTCCCACCGACAGTGAACTCATTACTGAACCCAAAATCTGCTATCTTAATATTCATGTCAGAATCCAGCAGGAGGTTCTCTGCCTGCAGGAGGAGAGAGGAGGAGGAAGAGGAGGAGGAAGAGGAAATATGAATGTACTGTATTTTCATGGTGTGTTTAATGTCAGCTGGGAAATGTGATATCAGAGTTTAGTGTGTTACCTTAAGGTCACGGTGAACTATGTGCCTCTGATGGCAGTACTGAACGGCAGACACAATCTGCAAAGATAGACAGACAGGTAGAGAGAGACAGGTAGGTAGAGAGACAGACAGAGAGACAGGTAGAGGTAGAGACAGACAGGTAGAGAGACAGGTAGAGACAGGCAGGTTCAGACCAGACTTACATAGCATTTGCACACCTGGAATAACCTGAATCTTTACAGGTATTTACAGGTACACTCCATTACTTCACTACAGTATTATGGGATGCCGGTCCCTCCAGGTAGGGGTGTCACCAGAACTGATACTTCAGTAACAAGTCGAAAACATGACGGCACTTTGACTGACTGCAGCACCGCAGGTACCGGAGATCAGGGCTCGAGACTAACGGTGTCCCAGGGACGATAGAGAAAGTTCTCTGATTCTAACGTTATCATGATGTGTTCAAATGTAATCTAGTAAAATGTAGTTTTTGGTGAGAAATAATAAATTCATAAAAACAGCTTCTGACGGTAATAAAGGCGTGGCTGTTGAAGAACCGCGTTACCGCGGTATTGAACTGGTATGGAGAATCGCAGAATTTCACCGGTACTGGTATCGACCACTAAAGTTCTGGTACGGTGACAACGCTGCTCCAGTGCGTTACCATAGTAACACCAGTGTGTGTGCGTTACCTGTCTAAATTTAGATCTGGCCTCCTTCTCCTTCATCCTGCCATGAGCAACGAGGTAGTCAAACACTTCACCTGCACACACACACAGACACACACACACACACAGACACACAGATACATGACAGTCAACACAATGTGAACATGACGCTGGATGAAGGTCAGAGGTCATGAATCTGATTCAGGTGTTCAGATGAAGGTGTGACTGACCTCCGCTGGCGTACTCCATCACCAAGTACAGAGTCTTCTCTGTCTCTATCACCTCAAACAGCTTCACTGTGGACACAAACACACACACACACACACACACACACACACACACACAGGTGAGACAGACAGAGAGACAGATGGAGAGAGACAGGTGGAGAGAGACAGGTGAGACAGACAGAGAGACAGATGGAGAGAGACAGGTGATGGTGTGTTACATTACTCACCGATGTTTGGGTGATTTAAGATCTTCATTATTCTGACCTCTCTGAAGAGCTGACAGACAGACAGACAGACAGACAGACAGACAGACAGACAGACAGACAGACAGACAGACAGACAGGTTATTGATCAGAGACATATAAACCCTCTTAGAGCCGACGTCATGATTACGTCACGGTGTTAGCTGGAGGCAAAACAAAGGAAAGACTGGAGGCTTTTAATGAACTGGAGCTACAGTCCAGTCTGGGTGCAGTCTGTCTCTCACCTTCTGCAGGCTGGTGGGGTTCAGCTGGGTCTTATCAATGATTTTGATCGCCACCTTTCAGGAACACAAAGATGATTGACGGTTAAATCACGTTCCTGTAAGTGATCAATAACTATGAGGATACAAATACAACAAACTTTATTGAACTGACATTTAGATTCTTACAGGTCTGTCTGCCTCACCTCTCGTCCTGTCTCACCCCTGGTCCTGTCTCACCCCTGGTCCTGCCTCACTTCTCGTCCTGTCTCACCCCTGGCCCTCTCTCACCCCTCGTCCTATCTCACCCCTCGTCCTGTCTCACCCCTCATCCCGCCTCACCCCAGGTCCTGTCTCACCTCTCGTCCTGTCGGGATGTGTCGAGCTAGCTTGACTTTGGCGAAGTTTCCCTTCCCGATGGTTTTCAGCAGTCGGTAATTTCCGATGTGCGGCGTCTCGTCTGCGGTGGACGAAGAGTTTTTACTGCGAGCGGATCGGACGGAGCGGGACGACACCTGACCACGCCCATCATCCCCTGGGGCATGCTGGGAAAATAAACACAGACAGAGTGTGTCATTTACATTCTTGTATTGATTAACTGGTGGTTTAGATAGATAGATAGATAGATAGATAGATAGATAGATAGTAACTTTATTGATCCCGAGGGAAATTCAAGTTTCCAGCATCACAGTTCCATAGTGCAAAACATGTTAGTAAAAAGGCAGTAAAAAGGTTAGTAGTGCAAAGTACAAAGTACAAAAAAATATACCGGATATAAAAATACAAGGAGATGAAGAAAACTGTTAAAACTGAATATAGTGCAGGGTAACAGCTGGGATACGGGACTATTAAAAAAGTGAATATAGTGCAGAAGAGACTGTTAAAAATGAGTATAGTGCAGGGTAACTCCAGTAGCTTAGTCTATGAAAGTGCACTGTGTGCATTATTATCTGTCCTGCAGACCGTCCTCCTTTGTCCCCCCTCTCCCTAGAGAGGTGTTGTACAGTTTGATGTCTCGGGGGACAAAGGACTTCCTGAGTCTGAGTCTGTGGAGCACTTGGGGAGCAGCAGCCTGCCGCTGAACAAGCTCCTCTGTTTGGTGATGACGGCATGCAGAGGATGGCTGGCGTTGTCCATTATGGCCAGCCGTCTGTTAAGTGTTCTTCCGTTTAATCTATAAATGCATGGTTTCCAGTGTATTTCAAGCCTGCCGGCCCACCAGGCCTGAGCATCAACTAAAATGTGTTATACAAGTTGCAAAGCAGCAAACTTAAGTGATAGTACTACGTTGTTGTTTTGTTGTACAGTGACATTGTTACCACAGTCTTGTAAAGGGAGGAGTGAGAGGAGGGGTTGCAATCTGCAGCCTCACTACTAGATGGAACCAGATCCTACACACTGGACCTTTAATCTTTACATCTCTTTCTTCTGAACCACATTAATAACACTGTAAACTATGAATAAAATCCATGAACTGATTAATAACCCCTGATATAAACCCTTCATTTGTTAATCCAGTTCTTGATTTGATGGAGAATTTTCTAACTTCTAATTTAAGAGAAACATTTGTGTGACTTCAGGTGAACTTACTTTATTAAAAGCATGTTAAAGTAACCAATGGTTTTGTTTAATTTCTATTGTCCTTTTATGTTTGGCACAGCTCTTTGTTTATGTTTTTGTTATGCTTCTTCTGTATGTAAATGTTTTTAATGTTTTCTGCTGTTACTATGGATACTGTCATTTTGAAATAATAATAAAAAAAGAAAAGGAGTGAGAGGAGGGGTTGCAATCTGAAGCCTCACTACTAGATGGAGCCAGATCCTACACACTGGACCTTTAATCTTTAAATATCTTTCTTCTGAACCACATTAATAACACTGTAAACTATGAATAAAATCCATTAACTGATCAATAACCCCTGATATAAACCCTTCATGTGTTCATCCAGTTCTTGATTTGATGGAGAATTTTCTAACTTCTAATTTAGGAGAAACATTTTCTGTATTGTGTTGTTTACTTCCTGTCAGCTGATGTCACTCACATACACTGCAACAGGAAATAAACTGGGACACATTTAGAATGTTTACGTTTAAAACTGTGTAAAGGGTCTAAATATTGTATATTTGTGACATCACAAATGGACATACATCCTGACAGCTTGTTTCAAAAGCAGAGTTTCTGAATACGGGCTGTGTGTGTTTCCCTGTGGATTGAGTGTTTCGATACTTTCACAGTATTTATATAGCACTTAAACCTGCTTTATAATAAATAAAACATGAAAATCTCACTTTTTTATAATATGGGACCTTTAAGAGAAACATTTGTGACTTCAGGTGAACTTGCTTCATTAAAAGCATGTTAAAGTAACAGATACAACACAGGACAACAAATACAACCTAGTAGATATCAAGCTGAACTCACGGTCTCGTTGTCCCGCTCGTTGACAGTCGGCAGCGGAGTCCTGGTGGACATGTTACCCGGGGCAGGGTGAGGCAGGTCCGGTCATGAAGCTCCAGAACACCCTCCTGAACTTACTAACTGTAGCGGGCTAGTTTAACTTTACCTCGGGTTTACCTGAGCAGGTGATCACCTGGCATCACTGGCTCCTGTCCTGACTACAGGACCGGAGTGTTATGTGGCCCGGCTCGGCTCGGTTCGGCTTGTTTTCCGGTAGTTTGTGCCTGACATGGAGCCACTCTGAGCCGGCAGCAACAGTTCCTCTTCACCAGCTCAGTTAGCCTGTTAGCTCCATGCTAGCCCGCTAGAAACCGGGTTCTGAGTGGTTCCGGGTCCAGACCGGGTCCGGGTCTGAGTGCTGGTGTCTGGTTCTGGGTCGGTTCTGAGAGACAGTCCCGGTTCCGTCGGTTCTGCGGTGTTTTTGGGTTCATTCAGCTCCTCTGGAGAGACTCTCTCTGCTAGCTGTTAGCCGCTAGCTGCTAGCCAAGATGGAGGACTGCCCCAAACACAGGATATGACAGGATGTGACGTCAGGAGCAGCGTGCTACGTGATTGGTTAATCAGCGCCGAGCTGTTTTGCGTTTGTTGTTGCTAGGGTGACTGGACAGAAAAGAGATTAAAGGATTATACTGTCTTAAATCACAGTAAAATGAATAGAAGTGTGGTTTGTTCATTCATATAAAGAACAATATTACAATGTACTGTCTTAAATCACACAAAATTAATAGAAGTCTGGTCTGTTCATTCATTTAAAGGGACTATTTGTAACTTTCAGAAATGCTTGTTAACAGCGACACCTGTGGCCGTTAAGTCAACGAAAGTCAGCGTCCTGTTGCTCGCGCTTGTGCTCGCTCTACATAGACATGAACGAGCATCGCTCAAAACAGTGAGGCGACACACGTCATCTAAAACCACAATATCACTCTATATTTCAGCTGCTTGGCAGTAATGTTAGCTGACCAGACGGAGGTCTCTCCATGAACATGATTTAGATCTGATCCTAGTGTTGTCTTTTCAGAGGCTGAAGCAGGAAAAGTGGGTCGGTGCTGGGGCTGAAGCAGGAAGAGAAACGTTATTGTCTCCCGACTGTGCCCGCAGGGAGACACCGGCACCCGGTTGGAGGCGATAACGTTTCTCGCTGCGGAGCTCCGTCACTTCACAAGACACGGGAAACCTCTGTTGGTCTGGAGGAGCTGCAGCAGTTATTTCTGCACAAACGTCCACTGTACATTCACTAGATATTCTCAGAGCTAAACTAACTCTTCTGCAGTGTGGAGTGAGCGCGCGTTCACGCGTAGAGGTGGAGCGAGACAGCGAGAACACGCGCGATGTGTGTATGAAGGCAAGCAGGCAGAGGAGACGAGACTCCAGCCACACGCGAGCGCACATATGCGAGAGCGCGCATGGGATCCCGACCCGGTAGATTTATATGTGTAAAAAGTTACAAACAGTCCTTTTAAAGAATAGTATCACATTATGTTGTGTTAAAGGTCCCATATCGTGCTCATTTTCAGGTTCATACTTGTATTTTGTGTTTCAACTAGAACATGTTTACATGCTGTAATGTTAAAAAAGAACTTTATTTTCCTCATATTGTCTGCTTGAATATACCTGTATTTACCCTCTGTCTGAAACGCTCCGTTTTAGCGCGTTTTGACGGAATTGAAACAGAATTGCGTTGCTAGGCATCAGCTTGGGTCCATGTGTACTTCCTGTCAGCTGATATCATTCACATACAATGCAACCAGGAATAAACTGGGACACATTTAGAATGTT
This sequence comes from Sebastes umbrosus, assembly GCF_015220745.1. Taxonomy (NCBI): domain Eukaryota; kingdom Metazoa; phylum Chordata; class Actinopteri; order Perciformes; family Sebastidae; genus Sebastes; species Sebastes umbrosus. Next base: position 3,602,418 of record NC_051286.1, read on the forward strand.
TACGTTTAAAATTGTGTCAAGGGTCTAAATATTGTATATTCGTGACATCACAAATGGACAGAAATCCTGGCAGCTTGTTTCAAATGCAGAGTTTTTGAATACGGGCTGTGTGTATTTCCCTGTGGATTGAGTGTTTCGATACTTTCACAGTGTTTATATAGGATTTAAGCTTGCTTTATAATAAAAAAAAACATGAAAATCTCACATTTTTACAATATGGGACCTTTAAATCACACAAAAATTAAGTCTGGTCTGTTCATTCACATAAAGAGCAGTATCATACAGTTTTAAATCATACTGAAATGAATAGAAGTCTGGTCTCTTTATTTATATAAAGAATACAATCACATTACACTGTCTTAAATCACAACAAAATTAATAGAAGTCTGGTCTGTTCATTTATATAAAGAACAGTATCACATCTTAAATCACACTAAAATTAATTGAAGCATGGTCTGTTTATTTAAATAAAGAATAGTATCACATTCTATTGTCTTAAATCACACAAAAAAATAATAGAAGTCTGGTCTGTTTACTTATATAAAGAATAGTGGCACATCTTAGATCACACAACAATTAATACAAGTCTGGTCTGTTCATTCATATTAAGAAAACAATCACATTATACTGTCTTAAATCACACGGTCATTTATATAAAGAAAAATGTGTGTTAATTGAGTGCATGGTTTAATTGGTAAATATTATGTGTGAAAAGTTATGTGTGCGTCATAATATTTGGATTTTTTATTTCTTATATTTATCATAAAAACAACAACAACATACAAAACCAACAATCCATGCAGAACTTCCATTGGAAAACTGTCGTTTTCTCCTTAAGAGCAGCTCAGTTAATGAAGCAGCACAATTCATTGTCCATATACTTTTGGCCAAATACTGTGTGTATTGGAATAGTTTTTTATACACCATAGAGGTGACTTATGAAGAATTAAAGTTCTGAAATAGAAAGTGTTTCCAGTGTGACAGGTAGCAGCTGCAGTGTGTGACCAGAAGGGGGCAGAAGACACACCTGGACTGACTCATCCAGTTACATCTGTCTAACATCTGCAACAGGTTTCTCCCCTTTTACCAAACTGAAGTTTATATTTAACCTAAATCTTTCTCTTCTTTACGGGATACATTCAATATATCTATATTTAAACGTGCAATATCCAGAGCATTAATGCAGGTTTGTAAGGTTCCAGAGTCCTTTAACATGCAATTTGAGAGGTCATTAAATGATCAAGATGTTCAATGAGAAGGTTTGGAGGTCAAGAAGAAAGTTCCAGGGTCCTTGAGAATATTCAAGGGTTCATAATACAGTTCATAAATAGGCAGAAAAGGTACTTTGAGAAGGTAGTTTGGTGTTCGTTTGATGGATTTCAGAACTCTGAACAGACTAGTATTTTAGTATTTTACAGTCTGACCAGACTTTTACTGAGTCATCTGGAGCTGATCTTCTTGGAGCACTGAGCTGTTTTCCAGGAGGAGTCTGGATTGTTGGGTGCAGCACAAACACACAGATGGAAACTCTTACAGAGAGTTTCAAACCAGTAGCTCTGAAAACGGATTCACTATCAACTCCATAAACTTTACTCAACAGGACAGTTTACAGTTTGGGTCTCATATGTACAGTAAATGAGTCAAATTGAACAATTTAATGCTTCATCCACACACTCTCGTCACAGCGAAGGAAAGCACATTGCTATCGCCAGATGAGTAACAACTTTGTTCAGCTCATTTTCTGTAAGCATGTGGCATTGAAGCATGGTGGAATTAGCTGGCTAGCTGACAGCTAGCTGGTTCTTGGGCTGGTTCTGTTTTGGTGCTGCACTGATTACAGAAAATGATCGAAATAGCGGACTGTTGGGCAGGAGGCTGGTGGGCAGCGGGCCGGTGGGCAGTGGACTGTTGTTCAGCAGGCTGGTGGCAGCGGACTGTTGGGCAGCGAGCTAGTGGCCAGCGGGCTGGTGGCCAGCGGACTGTTGGGCAGCGGGCTGGTGGGCAGCGGACTGGTGGCCAGCGGGCTGGTGGCCAGCGGACTATGTGGAAGTGAAACTCTTGAAATGACATAGAAATATGTTAACCAACGATAAAGAATATTGATCATATAACCTTATTGAAAAGCATATAATCACTGTTACTGTTATGATGTTCTGTAGCCCTTAGTAATGTCCCTACATGACCCTGGCTTTGTCCTACAGTTGTTTGTGAACCATCACAAGGTGTCTGAATGAGCTAATCCATAACTTGATAAGACTGGAAAAGTCCCTAACTCCCCCAGTACCTTGTTTAATCTGAACAACCACTGATAATCAAAAGCCCCTCAGAATTGTCTGTAAGGCTGTGTTTTAGACCCCATAGTCAGTCTGTTCCGGACCAGGCTCGGGTTTTGGTTGTGTTAGCTGTTCCAATAGAACACAATAAAAACTCTGCTTTTTGCATCAGACTTGGACTGTCTCCAGAGAGTTATTTGAGGATCCTGTGTTGACTTTTTGACATCATGAACATTGATTTTTGAAGAAAGTTGATCAAGGTTTCCAGACACCCTTTGGCCCAAGGTCTGAGACACTTTGCTTCTACATTTGGCGAGCCAGCCAAGAGCTGGCACTATTGAGAAAGCCTGAGGACCTGGGGGGAACCTGCCTGCACCCTGAGATACCAGTTGGTGGCCACCAAAAGAGGCAAGAAGAGCTTTTTTCTTCAAAGACTGAATGTGTCCTTGTGCAGAGCTGGCACTCTGCCCAGATTTTTAAGGTAACTCTGCTTCCCCCTGCCCAAAGAATCTAGCTAAGATTAACTAAGTCAAAATTGTTAAAATTACAGTAATAAAAGTCACACCTAAATTGTTTGAATGAATGAATGAATGAATGAATGAATGAATGAATGACTTTATTTCAAACATAAAAATAAATAACAACAGATACAAAATAATAACAAACAAAACAAGAGTAATAGTAGAAGACAACGAAAGATAACACTAGAAGTAGAAAAAGGAGAGCAATAAAGTAAAGTATAACTATTGACATTAAAAAAGTAAGACAACATTAAAATAATATAAAACTAAGCCGATAATAAGTAAGCAATATTTACAAAGAGAGGTAAAACCAAAACGGAGCTCTAGACTGATCTGCCTGTTGAGTGTCAAAAACGGAGAACAAATTAACAGATCGGTTGCTGCGATAGCAAACTTCAGAGAGATCTGACATAATCCTGAATAGATTAGTGAATGACTCCTCATTCCCAGAAGGATCAAGTAGTAATAATAACACATAAATTACAGAATCGCAATAATTCTCTTTGAGTGTCCTCCTTAAATAAAGTCTTTGAAGACCTCCAAAGCACTGGCGTCGCAAACCAAGTTGTCATATCAAAAGCAGTATCCACTTCAACAACATGCCATCGCGGGGATAGGACCCACCATTGAGGGGTTGGTAAAAGCAGGAGTGTTGGTTAGAACCAGAAACCCCTGCAATGCCCCAGTCTTTCCCGTAAGGAAACCACACTCTAAAGACTACAGGCTGGTACATGATTTAAGAGCAATCAATGCCATTGTAGATACTGAAGTGCCTGTTGTTCCCGATCCACATACACTGCTTTCTAATATTCCACCTGAAGCGAGATGGTATACAGTAATTGATCTTTGTCCTGCTTTTTTCGGTGTACCTCCAGACTTACGGTACTTGTTTGCATTCAAGTACGAGGGACAACAAGACACGTACACAAGACTCCCCCAGGGCTTTTGCGAAAGTACCACATTGTTCAACCGCGCATTGACGCTGTTGGGCAGCGGGCTGGTGGGGAGAGGGCTAGTGGGCAGTTGGGCAGTGGGATGGTGGGCAGTGGCAGTGTCGGGTCTAGACGGTCCCTCCGCCTGGGGGACAAGCTACCTAGCTAACTATCTACCGAACTAACTAGCTAGCCAGTTGTCTCCGGGAGCTGCATCCGTTCTCTTCACGGCGAACTGCGTCCGCAAGCTTTGAAGCCCCACTGACGTGGCTTCTGTCGTCACCATAACAACTAACAACAATCGCCATTTTTTTTGTACTAGTCAAATTACCACAGACAACAATTCAATGGCCCCTTCTACTCCTATTTTGTTTCTATGGTCCAAACATTACAACAGTTATAGTGAGGACCATGTTCTCTAATGGTTCCTAACAGACAGAAGGAACTGAAGAGGATCCAGAATGGAACCCTGAGGAACACCACATCAGATTGGACCAGCAGAGGCCGTCTTTACATTTAAAGCTAACTATTTCTTTAGCTTTCTGTCCTTCAACATGGCCGCCTGTAACCATTGGCAGACTTTCAAAGTCAAATGTGATAAAGCATTAACACACTGTGATGAACACACATAACATACTGTTTAGTGACGACTAACATACTAACTGGCCAACATACTGGAACAGTTCAGGTCTACAGCCCCATCCGATTGATCTTACTATTGATCCATTTGACCTTGACCTTGGAGAAGAATGGATGGCTCTCATTGGTGGTGACATCGAGGTGGCGATTCTCCTCCACGCTACGCCTGATGGAGCGAACGTCAGCAGCCGATAGGCCGGTTTTGAGAGACAGCAGTGCTGACACGTGAGCGTCACTGAGGAGAGACGACATAGAGGAGTGATCAATGAAACACCTGTTGGACAGGTGTGAACAAAAACACTGAGATTATTACAGACGCAACATTTCATTATAGATCTTTATTCATCACACTCACACCTTGTTTATACCTGAGTCACAGGCTGCAACAACCAATCAAACCAATCTTAAAAACACAAGTCATAGTTAATAAAAACATTCTTCAAATGAGACAAATTTAAACCAAAATCCGTAGAATACAGTTCAAATATAAATATATAATGTTTATAGATATATTGTGTATAAATTTATAATGTTTAGAGAAAAACTATGTATAAATATTTATAAATAATGTTTTGAGATATAGTGTATATAAAAATAAATACAGAATGTTTAGAGATATACTGTATGTATTATAATGTTTAGAGATATACTGTATATAAATATATAATGTTTAGAGATATAATGTATATAAATATATAATGTTTAGAGATATACTGTGTATGAATATATAATGTTTAGAGATATATTGTATACAAATAAATAATGTTTAGAGATATACTGTGTATAAATATAAATATATGATCTTTAGAGAGATACCGTATATAAGTATAAATATATAATCTTTGGCGATATACTGTAGATAATGTATGTTTAGTAAATGAAGTCAAACAGACTGCAGGGTGCAGGGTTTTTTGTGAACATGACTCCTCTCAGTGTTTCACACCGGTGATACCTGAACCCCGCCAGGCCACACCTGCCGTCTCCTACGGCAACCAGGTGTTAGTCACACAGCTGACCCAGATTATAGCTTTCAGTGTTTGAATATGATAACAGAAAGTGACAAATTTATCCCCACAGAGCCCACCGCTCAGCAGCAGGACTTTGTTTAGCTGACGCTGTGACGTCGTCATGAAATTAATTGAATTCATCATTCGCCGTCTTCGCTCTCTCTCTCTCTCTCTGTCTCTCTCTCTCTCTGTCTCTCTACCTGTACCTGAAGTCGGGGAACGTTCTGGCCAGATTGACGACCTCCAGTTGAACACTTCCAGGATCCTGCAGACGAAGAACCTCAGCAACGCTGCAGAGCATCTCACCGAGCCACAGAGACTCACTGCAGCCCTGAGGACACAAACACAGTACTGTGATAATACTGCAGCACTACTACAGTACTACATCTTTACTGTCACAGATTGGAGGTCTCGATGTGAGACAGGGCTAAAGGTTTCCACGTGATTTTAAATCCATCCCAGGATCTAAAGGTCGACTGAACTACAGCAACCCTGATACTGAGCGGCGTGCACATGTATGAGCGTGCACGTGTCTCACCCTTTCGTTGAAGAAGTCATTGATCGTTCGGGCGTCTTCGGTCATCCTCTGAGCTCCGCCCACCTGCTGCTCTGAGCTCCGCGCCCTGGTCTTCATCGTCCTCTTCACATACTGAAGAGCCAGGTTCTGATGGAGGACACACAGCAGGGACTGCAGACAGACAGGTGGTGAATCAGACAGACAGACAGACAGACAGGTGGTCAGTCAGACAGACAGGTAAGCAGACAAACAGTCTCACCTGTCTGCAGGCTGGTTTCAGGTCAGTCAGGTCGGTCAGCTGTTCGTTCAGAGAGTCCAGCAGAGAGTCGACGACAGGAAGTGACCCGTCCAACCAGACCGACGTCCACAGCTGAGTGAAATACACCTGAACACAACACATTGATTATTGTTTATTGATTGGTGGATAAGAGTGATATAAACACTGCAGTACACTCACTATTTGTACCTTCAGCTGGATTTGAATGGGACAGGTGAAATACCTGTACCCACAATCCTTCAGGGCCGACAGAGTTTCCAGACAGCGACGTCTCTGCTGCTCCGACAGACTTCCTGTTTCACTTGTGATGTAAACCCTGAGAACCAATCAGCAACAGAGCAGGAAAACACAACGTCCAATCAGAGCTCACTTTCTCATCACCTGTCTCATCCAGCAGTGACTTCCTACAGTTACCTGAATGCCTCAGGAAATAAAGGCCCAGATCTTTAGTACTGGAATCACTGATGTGTAAATGGAGGTTTGACAGGTGTGTAATTGTACCTGAACTGCTGCTCACAGACCAGGTGAGCTTTTATCACTGAGCCAGCGTTGTTGTGGTTTCCCTTCACAAACTCCTCCAGGCACTTTTTATAGCTGGAACACACACACTGCATATTTAATATAACAGAACACCTGATCAACAAGAATTGTTAATATTCACAAGTTCAGTGGATCTACCTGCAGAAGAAACTTTCCAGGTGAGCTGTGATCCTGTGAGCTTTCCCCTGCTCTGTGATGGCACAACTGAACTCAGTCAGGGGTTTGTTCATCAACTGGAAACAGAAATACAGAGACATATCCAGGTACACCTGCTGCACACCTGTTTACATCACTACCTGGATTACAGTTGTTTCCTAGCGTTTCATACAGAACACCTGTACTGACTGTGTCTCACTTGTACTGACTGTGTCTCACCTGTACTGACTGTATCTCACCTGTACTGACTGTCTCACCTGTACTGACTGTATCTCACCTGTACTGACTGTGTCTCACCTGTACTGACTGTATCTCACCTGTACTGACTGTATCTCACCTGTACTGACTGTGACTCACCTGTACTGACTGTATCTCACCTGTACTGACTGTATCTCACCTGTACTGACTGTATCTCACTTGTACTGACTGTGTCTCACCTGTACTGACTGTATCTCACCTGTACTGACTGTATGTATCTCACCTGTACTGACTGTGTCTGACTGTATCTCACCTGTACTGACTGTGTCTCACCTGTACTGACTGTGTCTCACCTGTACTGACTGTGTCTGACTGTATCTCACCTGTACTGACTGTGTCTCACCTGTAATGACTGTCTCCCACCTGTATTGACTGTATGTATCCCACCTGTACTGACTGTCTCTGACTGTATCTCACCTGTACTGACTGTGTCCCATCTGTAATGTCTGTGTCTCACCTGTAATGACTGTGTCTCACCTGTACTGACTGTATGTATTCCACCTGTAGTGACTGTCTCTGGCTGTATCTCACCTGTACTGACTGTGTCTGACTGTATCTCACCTGTACTGACTGTGTCTCACCTGTACTGACTGTGTCTCACCTGTACTGACTGTGTCTCACCTGTATGACATCTATAGCCAGTGGACTGAAGTAGCACTGGTCGATGAGTTCAGGTTTCTGGCCGCTCAGCCAGCTCTCCTCTTCTTTTGTCAGAGCTGTGTTCAGCCACAACTTCACGTTTTCCTGAAGGAAAGAAAAACGTTTCACACCATTTGACTTTCTTATTCTTTAAAGTGATAATCTGGAGGATTTTCATTTAAATGAATGTCTGTTCCAGTTGCCACCAGTGTGCTGGTCTTTACCTCTTTGTGGGTCAGGAACTGGTCCTCCAGTCGGTTCAGATGGTCCTGCAGCAGCAGAGAACCCAGACAGGCCGTCTTTACCTTTCCCTTCAGTTCCTCATGGTTTAATATTTCACTGCAGGAGGAAACAGGTACACCTGAGATGTTACAGGTAAAACTGGTTCCAGATCAGTGACTAGTATGATTCATTATGTGGGGGTTATGAATGTGTTGTTGTTACACGTTCTGTAACAACTTGAAGCAGTGACGTACCTAACACATGCACACTACTTTATATAACCACAATAGTAATTCACCACCACTTATTATTGTGTTTTTATACTATATCATAGTATTCTCTTACATTTCTATTATATATATTTCATAGTATTATATACTGCAGATATATTATATATAATATGATATACTTGATTAATTATTATTAAGTTTATTGAACTCATACCGTCCACACAGAGTGAAGTGTGTTTGACGGACTCACTGTGGATAGTATTGGTTGATCCAGAACAGCAGGTAGCTGCAGTCGTCTTGTTCCAGTTCAGAAGCAGCGAGTTCAGTCAGCCGAGCAGAGAAGCTCTGATGGAAGAGTCCAGAATACACATTCAGGATGTCCATCTGTGGAGGGTAGCAGTCCTGCACCGTCCTCACCACCGTCAGCAGGTCCTCCTTCACACGCTTCCCCATACGACACACCTGTACAGGTATATCAGTAACATTCTCCATAAAACACACCTGTATAGGTATATCAGTTACATTCTCCATATGACACACCTGTACAGGTATATCAGTAATATTCTCCATACAACACACCTGTACAGGTATATCAGTAATATTCTCCATACGACACACCTGTACAGGTATATCAGTAACATTCTCCATATAACACACCTGTACAGGTATATCAGTAACATTCTCCATAAAACACACCTGTACAGGTATATCAGTAACATTCACCATACAACACACCTGTACAGGTACATCAGTAACATTCTCCATACGACACACCTGTACAGGTACATCAGTAACATTCTCCATACAACACACCTGTACAGGTATATCAGTAACATTCTCCATACAACACACCTGTACAGGTACATCAGTAACATTCTCCATACAACACACCTGTACAGGTATATCAGTAACATTCTCCATACGACACACCTGCACAGGTACATCAGTAACATTCTCCATACGACACACCTGCACAGGTACATCAGTAACATTCTCAATACAACACACCTCTACAGGTACATCAGTAACAGAAGTTCTCCATACGACACACCTGCACGTTGACAACTCACCTCTTTCTTCAGAGGAGACGACAGTCTGTTGGCTTCACCGCAGTCTTCCTCAGCAGCCTTCATCAGTCTGGACACCACCATATTCTGCAGCAGAGTGTTGTGAGTGCTGAGACACTTCTGAGGACGCCACACCGGGACTCTCTCCTCCGGACAGCCTGCCCAGCGCCGGTCCTGCTCCTCCTGCTGCTGGATGGAGGCCACAGCACTCCTCAGGACCTTTAGGTGCTCCGAGGAGGAGGAGGAGGTGGTGGAGGTGTTGAAGGTGCTGTGGACGGCCATCCACATCTGCAGGTTCAGAGCCTCAAAGTCTTTCTGCAGCTGGTCCTCCTCCTCCTCACTGCGGGAGTCTTGACTGAACAGCTGCTCCTCCCTGATAATGAGCCTACTGCTCTCCTCCTCCAACTGCCCCTTCTCCTCCTCCTGCTGCTGCTCAGGAACCTCCTCACAGTCCAACTCATCTGCTGCAACAAACAGAATATTCCTGTTTTATTATGAATATTCTAGCAGAACCTCAAACTCTGACATCACAGAACCAGAACAAGGTAAGTTTATCTGTAGAGAACCTTTCAACAACAAGGTAATACAAAGTGGTTCTGATCTACAGGGCGGATCCTGCGTTCTACCCAAAGTTCTGGTTCTGATCTGATGGTGTTCTATCTGAGGTTCTGGTTCTGATCGGATGGCGTTCTATCTGGGGTTCTGGTTCTGATCTGATGATGTTCTATCTGAGGTTCTGCTTCTGATCTGATGGTGTTCTATCTGGGGTTCTGGTTCTGATCTGATGGTGTTCTATCTGGGCTTCTGGTTCTTATCTGATGATGTTCTATCTGAGGTTCTGCTTCTGATCTGATGGTGTTCTATCTGGGGTTCTGGTTCTGATCTGATGGTGTTCTATCTGAGGTTCTGCTTCTGATCTGATGGTGTTCTATCTGGGGTTCTGGTTCTGATCTGAGGGCGTTCTATCTGGGGTTCTGGTTCTGATCTGATGGCGTTCTATCTGGGGTTCTGGTTCTGATCTGATGGCGTTCTATCTGGGGTTCTGGTTCTGATCTGATGGTGTTCTATCTGTGTTTCTGCTTCTGATCTGATGGTGTTCTATCTGGGCTTCTGGTTCTAACCTGATGGTGTTCTATCTGAGGTTCTGGTTCTGATCTGATGGTGTTCTATCTGAGGTTCTCTTGGTTCTAACCTGATGGTGTTCTATGTGATGTTCACTGGGTTCTAACCTGATGGTGTTCTATCTGAGGTTCTGTTGGTCTGACTTGATGGTTTTCTATCCGAGGTTCTCTTGGTTCGAACCTGATGGTGTTCTACGTGAGGTTCTGTTGGTCTAACCTGACGGTGTTCTATCTGAGGTTCTCTTGGTTCTGACCTGATGGTGTTCTATCTGAGGTTCTGTTGGTCTGACCTGATGGTGTTCTATCTGAGGTTCTCTTGGTTCTGACCTGATGGTGTTCTATCTGAGGTTCTGTTGGTTCTGACCTGATGGTGTTCTATCTGAGGTTCTGTTGGTCTAACCTGATGGTGTTCTATCTGAGGTTCTGTTGGTCTAACCTGATGGTGTTCTATCTGAGGTTCTCTTGGTTGTAACCCGACGGTGTTCTATCTGAGGTTCTCTTGGTTGTAACCCGACGGTGTTCCATCTGAGTTTCTCTTGGTTCTAACCTGACGGTGTTCTATCTGAGGTTCTCTTGGTTCTGACCTGATGGTGTTCTATCTGAGGTTCTCCTGTTTCTGACCTGCATTGTTGATGTGGGGCCGCTGTTTGCGGTTCTTCCAGAACTTAGCAGGGTTCTTCAGTTTGGGCAGCTTCCTCCTCTCTCCTTCTTGGTTCTCCTTAACGCCTCCTGCTGAACATTCATCACCAACTTTATACACAACATGTTCATGTAAATAAATGAACTGTCACAGAGACGGAACCAGAGTTCTGTAGAGACATTAATGACAGAAAGAACGTCTCATATCTGAGAGACAAACACGTCACATGTTTATATAAATCACATTATTAAGGAAATGTGATAATAACAGAACATTAGAGATGAAATGTTGAATAATTCAGTTTAAGGATCTTAAATTGTAAAGGTTTTTAATGGAGTTTGATTCAAGTTTTACAGATTCTTCAAACCTTTGATAATTGATTTAATATGAGAACAAACATCAGATATAAAAGGTAAAAACATCATTCATTTATAAACTGAACATCCATCAATACGTTGAATTTCTGTTGTCCTTTTTATGTTTTGTTGCTCTTTTAATATTTTCACTATTAGTTATCCTCATGTTTCCTTTTGTTACTCTGTATACTGACAGTTTGAAATGAAAAAAACTATTAACTCTGATTATCTGACATGTTCGTCATTAATGTCATTATTTATTAATCTACATGTCACTTGAACTCCACAGAGAACGTCTCATTTCATTTAATATAACTGAAATGTAGTTTATTAACTTCTTTTTGTAGCCCATTATTGTTATTATTATTATAAATATTATCATTTTTTATTATCACTATTTTTAATATTTGCATAATTATTACTATTATTTTGTTACAATTATTATATTTTTGTTGTTTTTATGTTTATTGTTATTGTTATTTATTTTATTTTATTTTTATTTTTTAAATTAAACACAAACTTCTTTTGTAACCTGTGTTTTACCTGTTGGACCAGGTTCAAATGAAGTCATCGATCCGTTTTCCTTCACAGTGTAACCTTGCAGATCTCTAAATAAATAAACCTCTCATTAAGTTATTTATTAAACTGTTATCAATAGTTTAGTTAATTAATATCAGAGCATCAGGAACTTTTAACACTTTGTTCAGGATCTAAATCAACTGATGAATCTCAGGGACCAGTTTTCATTCACAGTGTAAAGTTACAGATCTCGACAATAAAACTCTCATTAACTTATTAAACTATTAATAATTAATGTCAGAGCAGACTCAGCAGCATCAGGAACTTTAAACACTTTGTTCAGGATCGACTCAACTGATGAACGATGTTGCAAACGGATCAATAAACAGATCAAGATCCTATCCGGTGAATATCAGACTTTAGATTCTTCTTCTTTAATGATCCTTCAGAATAAAACACAACACATTAAAGTGTGTAAAGAACAGATAAAGCAGCAGCTGCTTCCTACCTTCCATGTCTCCGTTTGATTCAGTGATGGAGCAGCCCGGATGGGCGGGGTTAAACACACACACCCACACACACACACACACACACACACACACACACGATGAGGTGGAGCCATCTGTCTGTCTGCTGGGTGATTACCACGCAGTTCTTATATATGCATTATTAATAAAATAAAGAGCTGCTACTGGTTTTAATTTCCTGTCTGGAGATGATGAAGAACAATCTTGAATTGTATTTAATTGATTAGCATTTTTATTTATTTATTTATTTATTCATTCATTCATTCATTTATTTATTTATTTATTATTTAATTTAATTTTTTCATTTATTCATTTATTTATTCATTAATTCATTCCTTTATTTATTTATTCATTCATTTATTTATTCATTCATTCATTTATTTATTTGTATTTTTTTTTTTAATTATTTATTCACTTATTCATTTTTTTTCATTTATTCATTTATTTATTCATTCATTCCTTTATTAATTAATGTATTAATTAATTAATTCGTTCATTTATTTATTTAATCTATTAATTAATTTATTCATTCATTCATTCATTTATTTATTCATTTATCTATTTATTTATTTAATAAATTATACTATCTTACATCAACATTTTGTATCCTTATTTTATTAACCCCTGAGGTCCAAGGGTATTTCCTTGATTTTTTTGGTTCTCTTGGTTCTGACCTGATGGTGTTCTTTCTGAGGTTCTTTGAGGATCTGCAGTGTCGGTGTGCTTCCGCTGTTTGCGGTTCTTCCAGAGCTTAGCAGGGTTCTTCAGTTTGGGCAGCTTCCTCCTCTCTCCTTCTTGGTTCTCCTTAACGCCTCCTGCTGAACATTCATCACCAACTTTATACACAACATGTTCATGTAAATAAATGACCTGTCACAGAGACGGAACCAGAGTTCTGTAGAGACATTAATGAAAGAAAGAACGTCTCATATCTGAGAGACAAACACGTCACATGTTTATATAAATCACATTATTAAGAAAATGTGATAATAACAGAACATTAGAGATGAAATGTGGAATAACTCAGTTTAAAAATCTTAAATTGTTAAGTTTTTTAATGGGGTTTGGTTCAAGTTTTACAGATTCTTCAAACCTTTGATAATTGATTTAATATGGGAACAAACATCAGATATAAAAGGTAAAAAACATCATTGCTTTATAAACTAAACATCCATAAATACCTTTCATTCATTATTTTTTAGCCTGTTTTACCTGTTGGACCAGGTTCAAATGAAGTCAGTTTTCCTTCACAGTGTAACAATAAACCTCTCATTAAGTTATTTTTTATTAAACAATTATCAATATTTTAGTTAATTAATATCAGAGCAGACTGAGCAGCATCAGGAACCATTAACTCTTTGTTCAGGATCTAAATCAACTGATGACTGAATATATATACAAAAAAGATCCTTCAGAATAAGACACATTAAAGTGTGTAAATATCATAAAGCAGCTGTTTCCTACCTTCCATCTCTCCGTTTTATTCAGTGATGGAGCTTCAACAATCATCCCTCTGCACAGTCACAGCTGTAGATGTGCGCATGCGCGATCAGCAGTTTCAGACATACGCAGCACCAAACAAACCGAAACCAAAACCGAAACCAACCGAGACTGCAGAACTCTCATCAGACTGCCAACATTAAAATAATAGACCACTTTTTTACCTTTTTTTTTTACCTTTACAGTTCTGTATATTGTAATAAAGGAAGTTTTTTTTAACATACTATAACATCACATATATTTAATATTCTCAGTTTAATCCTGATGTACTGATGACATCACAGACACTCTAACCAATCAGAGGTGAGTTGAGCCAGAGTATGTATGTGTGTGTGTGTGTGTGTGTGTGTGTGTGTGTGTGTGTGTGATGTAACTCCTCGTTAATAATCAATGCAGCTGTGATCAATAATAGATGGAAACTGACAAGGTCAGATCACCAGTCCCACCTGTCCCACCTGTCTCACTTGTCCCACCTGTCTCACCTGTCTCAACAGTCTAACCAGTCTAACCAGTCCCACCTGTCTCACCTGTCCCACCTGTCTTACCTGTCTCACCAGTCGCAACAGTCCCACCTGTTCCACCAGTCTCAACAGTCTCACCTGTCTCACCAATCCCACTTGTCTCACCAGTCCCACCTGTCCCCACCAGTCCCACCTGTCTCACCAGTCCCACCTGTCTCACCAGTCTCACCTGTCCCACCAGGCTCACGTGTCTCACCTGTCTAAAGTCTCACCTGTCCCACCTGCCTCAACAGTCCCACCAGTCCCACCTGTCTCACTTGTCCCACCAGTCACATCTGTCCCACCTGTCTCGCCTGTCACACCTGTCTGAGCTGTCTCACGTGTCTCACCTGTCTAAAGTCTCACCTGTCCCAACTGCCTCAACAGTCCCACCAGTCTCACCTGTCTCACCCATCTCACGTGTCCCACCAGTCTCAACAGTCCCACTTGTCTCACCAGTCTCACCAGTCTCACCAGTCTCAACAGTCCCACTTGTCTCACCAGTCTCACCTGTCTCAACAGTCTCACCTGTCCCACCACTCCCACCTGTCTTACCTGTCCCACCTGTCTCACCAGTCTCACCTGTCTCAAGAGTCTCATCTGTCCCACCTGTCCCACCAGTCCCACCTGTCTCACCAGTCTCACCAGTCTCACCAGTCCCACCTGTCTCACCAGTTAGTTCAGAGGGACGGAGTTCTTCTGATGTGATACAAAGTATCAGTTAGTTCAGAGGGACGGAGTTCTTCTGATGTGATACAAAGTATCAGTTAGTTCAGAGGGACGGAGTTCTTCTGATGTGATACAAAGTATCAGTTAGTTCAGAGGTACAGAGTTCTTCTGATGTGATACAAAGTATCAGTTAGTTCAGAGGGACGGAGTTCTTCTGATGTGATACAAAGTATCAGTTAGTTCAGAGGGACAGAGTTCTTCTGATGTGATACAAAGTATCAGTTAGTCCAGAGGGACAGAGTTCTTCTTATGTGATACAAAGTATCAGTTAGTTCAGAGGGACGGAGTTCTTCTGATGTGATACAAAGTATCAGTTAGTTCAGAGGGACAGAGTTCTTCTGATGTGATACAAAGTATCAGTTAGTTCAGAGGGACAGAGTTCTTCTGATGTGATACAGAGTATCAGTTAGTATTTCTCTGTGGTGTTCAGGTACTTAGACTAACGTTACACTCTAACTACACTTTAACTGGAACTACTTAGCAGGTGTCCGTTATCAGGAGTTAATGGACACCCTGCAGCCAATCAGAATCCAGTATTCAGCAGACCATGGTATAGTGAGTGTTTACTATGTAATGGTGATGGATGATGAAGGTGACGTTTCAGTGTGATCCTCTTCCTCTCTCTGGGGGTTTGTGTTGGTGATGAAGATGAAGATGGTCCAGTGAGGAAGAACACCAACGAGGGATCAAACCCCGACTCACGTCCCTCTGAGTGTGTGTGGAGCTAAACCAGAACAGAGCCGGGCAGCAATGCATTCACTCTGAAACCAAATCACTAAGACCGAGTCAAATCAGGACGATATGCAAAACCACACACACACACACACACACACACACAGAGAGAGAGAGGAAGAAGCAGCTGAAGTTAAACTGAGAGCAGCAGAGTCGTCTGTCAGACCAACAACAGGCTTCGCGTCTCTGAGGATTAAAGAGGGACATCACTATTGTTTACTGCATCATCATCCTCATCCTCCTCCTCCTCATCATCTTCCTCCTCCTCCTCCTCCTCATCATCATCAGGTGGGTCAGCTCTTCTTTGCTTTGTTTTTATTTTATGTTAGTTTCTGAATGATGTTTGAATATTTAAATGAGACTGAAGCTGGTTCATGTTGCTGACTGACTTCTGTTATAAATGTGTGATTAACTGCAGTACAATAACATTATTACAGTGAGTATACTAGAATACAATAACATTACTACAGTGTGTATACTAGTGTTTATACTACAGTGAGTATTCCTCAGTGAGTATACCTTAGTGAGTATACCACAATGTGTATACCACAGTGAGTAAAATACTACCATGAATATACTACAGTTTGTATACTACAGAGTATATACTACAGTGAGTAAAATACTACAATGAGTATACTACAGTGACTATACTATAGTGAATATAATACTACAGTGTGTACACTACAGTGACTATATAACAGTGAGTGAAATACTACAATGCGTATACTACAGTGAATATAATACTACAGTGTGTATACTACAGAGAGTACACTACAGTGACCATACTGAGTGAATATAATACTACAGTGACTAAACTCAGTGAATATAATACTACAGTGAGTATATTACAGTGAATATAATACTAAAGTTATACAGTACAGTATATTGACAGTAGATAACAGTATTTTAGTCTCATCAGTTTATTTTGGGGCTGAACTTTGGATCTGATTCAGTTTGTGGAGAAATATTCAGTGTTTGATGTGAAGCAGCAGTGTGTGGATGAAAACAGGAAGTAAATAAGTTCCTACATCAATCTAATAACATGTCAGTTGTCATGATGATGCGGCTGTTTGTTTGTCAGCTGTGTTGTGTTCGTTGGTGTTTCCTCCAGTGGAAAAAAGAGATCATTAATTGTGTTAAATAATCAAAGAGTTTCCAAAGGTTTAACTTACCTGAACAGATCAGCATGAAACCACAATGAGACCGACGGTCACGTCGCCTGAAAATAAACGCAGAAAAAACAGGTTTAAAATAAAATAAAACTCTCTAAAAACACCTGGAAGCTCTCCAGAACTACTAATAAGTAAACGTAAGTATAGTTCAAGTATAATCCCAAGTATACTTTATGTAATAAGTATAATAATATCAATGTACTAGTATACTTGTAAGTGTACTACTTGATTACTTCTTGGGACTTAATTGGTATTATTTTATAAAAGTGTACTTTAAATGTAAAAGTAGTAAACTTTGAGTACACAACTAGTTTACATCTAAGGTGTATTTTAATACTGCAACTTTAATATGAACTATACTCCAAGTGAACATATAGGTATACTGTTAGTTTACTAGTTATATACTTCTGGCCCACTTTTTAGTTTATGAAAGTACACTTTAAAGTATACTCTCCGTAAACTACTAGTTTAATAGTTTTTACAGCAAGAAGTGAGCTTATAGTACTTAGCCAAATATACTTTTCTGTATACTTTTCAGTATAAACCAAGTGTACTTGGACTTTTCTGTATACTTGACAAGAATACTTAAACGTTTCTGTATACTTGTCGGCATAAGCCAGGTATACTTAAGTATAATTTTGTTAAGGGTATCTCCGATAAGTACATAAAAAGCAAACTGAAAGTATACTCTTTTATTTTAAGCTTAAAGAAGTATACTAATAGCACTCTTAAATAAACTTTTTTTTTTGTAAGGCCTCCGAGAGTCAGAGGTGATGTCATGTATCCCAGCATGCAATGGGGCAGTCTAAGCTCATTTCCATGGATTTGACTGCAGAGTCTGAGCAGCCTCTCACATCTTCTGTTTTTATCACCTTAGAAATAACTCTGCTGGTATTTTCAAAATAAAAGAGTTTTAAGGGACTAAGACGCAAGGAGAGGAGGCGAGGAAAGGAATTGAGGATGTACAAACTGGGAAGGGAGAAAGGTGTAGAGTCTGTCTGTGTTGTCATGGTGACCTACAGGTGTGCTGTGCAGCACAAACACATGCAAACAATCTCACATGTTCTTGTTCCTCTGCAGATGTCTGATGTGTCCAGCAGAGGGTGCTATCTGTCTGTCCATCTCTCTTACCTCCACATTCTTTTATTTTGGTGATTTTATTTTGTCTCTCAGCTTCCTGTTTCCGGCTGTCTCTGCATTCTGATTGGCTGATATGACGCAGGTGATGAACAACTCTGACTCAACAGTGGGCGGAGCTTCTGGAGAGGATGTAGTGGCTCTTCAGGTGAGACTCAAATACACACACACATCACAACAGTGAACTCGTCCTTTAACCAACCTGTCCGTCAAAGTGAGCTCAGGTACTCCAACAGGTGAGTCCTCACTGACTGGTACCTCCTTCTCCGGTCATTTCCTTCTCCTCAGGTGTGACTCTCCTCTGATTGGTTCCTCCTTCTCCTTAGGTGTGACTCCTCTCTGATTGGTTCCTCCTTCTCCTCAGGTGTGAGTCCTCTCTGGTCCTTTCCTTCTCCTCAGGTGTGAGTCCTCTCTGATTGGTCCCTCCTTCTCCTCAGGTGTGACTCCTCTCTGATTGGTCCTTTCTTCTCCTCAGGTGTGAGTCCTCTCTGATTGGTCCCTCCTTCTCCTCAGGTGTGACTCCTCTCTGATTGGTCCTTCCTTCTCCTCTAGGTGGAGTGTTTTCCCAAACTTTCCAGGCATGTCCCGTCCATCGTGGTGGAGCCGACAGACGGAGGCGAGGTGGAGAGTGGAGAGCTGCGCTGGCCTCCTGATGATGTCAGCAGTGATGTCAGAGAGGGCAAAGCCCAGGTGACAGGTGAGGTCGTCACATTAAAAGAAACATTCTGCGTTATTACAAGTTATTGGCACAGTTTTATTGATCAGTAATAATCAATAATAATCAGTGTGTGTACCTGAGCCGGAGTGACGTCATCAGGTGTTTTATCCCAGGTGTACCTGTGGAGGAGGCGGAGCCAGAGGAGCAGGTGATGAGCGGGGTTTAAAACCTCTGACTGACGTGGCTTCTTCTTCAGCCAATCAGTGTGAAGGACTCTGTGACGAGGGGAGGGGCGGGGCCAAAACTCACCTGTAGCCCCACCTCCAGGCCAGGGGGCGGAGTCAGATCAGGACAGACCGAGCCAATCAAAGAGGAGAAATTTAATTAAAAGAGTTTAGACGTTACGAGGGTCGACGGGCCGCAGAGGATTCTGGGATGCAGATCTGCATTTATTATATTATATTATATTATATTATATTATATTACATTAAATATTAAAAATCTGAATAAAAATCAGAAAATGAAGCTTCAGATGTTTTTATCAATTTTAACTGCTTTTATTCAATTAGTTATTGATCAGAATGAAGCTGTTTTGTATTATTATTATTATTTGTTTTTATTACACGGCTTTGTTGAATACTCTTCTACGTTCTACGGTCTGTTATTTCTTCATAACAGACTGTTGCTATGTATAGCAGACCGTTGCTATGTATAACTGACCGTTGCTTTGTATAGCAGACCGTTGCTATGTATAACAGACCGTTGCTATGGGCGCAGTTCAGATGTCGGGCTATGGAGGACCGTTTTTTGTGTCAAATTATTGATTTCTTAGATAATTATCCGTGTAATAAGAGGGATAATGTACAGCTAGCCGGTCATTGTTGTGAAATAAACCCTTTCTGGGCGATGCCCTGTCGGGGATTATTTCACAACAATGACCGGCTACCTGTACATTATCCCTTACTTAGTATCTGTTTTATTATTACACGGCTTCGTTGAATACTCGATTCTGATTGGTCAATCACAGCGTTTTATGGTCTGTTATTTCTTAAGGGTGATGCGGTTTATTTCACAACAATGACCAGCGTGCTTAACATTATCCTTTACGTAAAACTGTCAAATAATTTTAGTTTCATTTGATTTGTGCAGAGGTGGAAAGTAATTAAGTACATTTACCCAAGTATTATATTTAAGTACAATTTTGTGGTACATGACTTGAGTATTTCCATTTCCTGCTACTTTATACTTCAACTCCACGACATCCCAGACTTTTTACATAAGGAAACATGTGATATGTTTATGATGTGATGCAGTACTTTACTACTAATATAGTAGTATACAAAGTATGTAAAACTAGAACCACATTGACGAACATTAAAATACTCTCACATGAGAATTTGTTAGTGATAAAACAGAATAATATAATATTGAAATAATGCATGAGTTCTTTTGACACTTTAAGTACATTTTGATGCTAATACTTCAGTACATAATTACTTGTAAATGAGTATTTCGACACTAGTATTACTACTTACTACTGCAGTAACAGCAGCTGTCTTCTATTTGGTCTACTTGCAGGATGTCAGAGAGAATGACGAAGCAGAAGTTTGGTATATTTGAATTAAAGCTGCAGAGGCAGAAACACTACATCACACTCATCATTAAACATCAGTGCATGAAATCAGTTTATTACAAATGACACAGTGATACAAAGAAATCCTGTTGATGATGAACACATGAGAGTCCAGATGAACGTAATAAATTAATAAATATCATCAGAAAATGATGCATAAAAAGGTTTGATAACAGGAAACATACAGCTGGTCTGCTTCAGTCTCATGCACTGTAACAGAAGGGAAACACCAATCACCTGTAGCAGCAGCAGCGGTTACATCATCACAGCAACGGCCAATCAGGCTAAGTGTTGTTGGGCAGATGATGAATCAATACATTCTCATTGGCTGCAGAGCACGAAAAAAACGCTGTCAAAATAAATAAAACCTCAAAGTATCTCAGCTGCACCCGTTTCCACGAGGTGTTTGTCAAATGAAAAAGTGCACATTTGGTGAACTAGCCTCGAGCTACAGGAAACATGCACTTTACAAAATAAAACACTTTACAGCAACACGTTAGAGGAATCCTCCTGTCGGCTGTCTTCGTGTTTCAGAACGGATATCAGGAGAGCTAGGCTAGCAGTTTGCCTCCGCTTCCAGTCTTTGTGCTAAGCTAGGCTAACCACGTCCTGGTTACGTGATGAAACTGATCTCTGAAACGGGACGAAGAAGAAGAAGAAGAAGACGAAGACAGCCGACAGGAGGACTGATCTAAATGTTTCCTACTTACATCTGTACAGCTCTCTCCACATCGACGACACACTCACACACACACACACGCACACACGCACACACGCACGCACAATGACTTCATTACCTCCACCAGGGGATTTTTCCGGTTTCTCAGCAGGATTACGGTAAAACTTTGGGCCCCATCTTAATGAAACTTGGCTGAAAGGTGCAGCGAGGAAGAAGCCATTAGATCCAGAAGTTGTTTTACAGTAAAGGCCCTGACACACCCGGCCAACAGCGGGCTGGCGGTGAGCATTTTTTTGCGGTGGATCCTGCACCGTCGGCTCTAGTCTGCCCGTGTCTGAGGTTTTTCGGCCGATTCACATACTTGCCAACCCTCCCAATTTTCCCAGGAGACTTCTGTTTTTTCATCGCCCTCTCCCGTTTTCTCCCGGGGTCACAATTCTCCCGCATTTCTCCCCGATTTGTGGCAAATTTTCATATATTTTTTGTTCCTTTTCGTTATCTTAGCCTGTTTCTGGAACTGAACAGCGTTTACTGTTTAATCCCTCCTGTTTCCACCCAGACGACAATGGAGCTACACAAAGAGAGTAGTCTATGCGCTCTATTTCCCCTCTAAAATAACACATAAAATTACTACTTTATAATATTATGACTTTATTCTCGAAATCTCTGATTAATTTTTTTCTTATTCAATGTGGCCCTAATACTCCGTCGTAGTTTAGTGACCCCAGCATGCAGAAATGTTAAAATACACCATTTTAGAATCGGTAAAAATAACACATTTGTACTGCATTAAATAAACTACTTGGTTTTTGCCCCCAAACTGTATGGGAATTATCATAAAGTGGGCATGTCTGTAAGAGGGGAGACTGATGGGTAATACCCATATTGAACCCATTTTCATTCACATATCTTGAGGTCAGAGGTCAAGGGACCCCTTTGAAAATGGCCATGCCAGTTTTTCCTCGCCAAAATTTAGCGTAACTTTGCAGCGTTATTTAGTGTCCTTCGTGCCAAGCTACTATGATATGGTTGGTACCAATGGATTCATTAGGTTTTTTATAGTTATAGCTTTAAAACTGAGCCCGCTACAACCTCCGTAAGACAGAATAGCCGGTGGGCTAGTGGATTTTCGCAAAACATATCACGATCCTTATGCGTATCGATATTTTATTACACCCCTACTGGTAACTACGGGGTCTTTATCTCATAATTATACAATCTTTATCTGGTTAAAGGGACTATTTGTAACTTTCAGAAATGCTTCTTAACAGCGACACCTGTGGCCGTGAAATCAACGAAAGTCAGCGTCGGGCTCGCGCTTGCTCGCTCTAAATATACCTGAACGAGCATCGCTCAAAACAGTGAGGTGACACACGTCAGCTAAAACCACAATATCACTCTATATTTCAGCTGCTTGGCAGTAATGTTAGCTGACCAGACGGAGGTCTCTCCATGAACATGATTTAGATCTGATCCTAGTGTTGGCTTTTCCTGCCTAAGTGCAGGCTGAAGCAGCGGCGCTCTGCAGCGTGTCTCCCTTTTCTCTCCTCCTGCAGCCGGAGAGCAGAGGAGACACCGGCACCCGGTCGGTAACGAGAGGGTAACGTTACTAGCTAAGGAGCTCCGTTACTTCACAAGACACGGGAAACCTCTGTTGGTCTGGAGGAGCTGCAGCATTTTTTTTCTGCACAAACGTCCACTGTACATTCACTAGATATTCTCAGAGCTAAACTAACTCTTCTGCAGTGAGGAGTGAGCGCGCGTTCACGTCTAGAGGTGGAGCGAGCTGAGAACGCGCGCGCTCTCTGAGCGAAGGCAGGCAGGCAGAGTTGGAGAGGCAGCGGCCGCGCATATGTGAGCGCGCATGTGTGACGACCCGCTACATTTATGCGCGTACAAAGTTACAAATAGTCCCTTTAATATCAGTCATAATTACTTTTCTTTAGTGAATGATGTGTTTTCCCAGCAACAGTTTTATGACGTCTAAAATAAACCCAAAGCTCCTGATCATGTCAAACACAACGTCAGCATTTCTCATTTCATTAACTGTGATTGAGGAAGGCGATGCGTTTAAGGACCAGCAGGAAATCTCAGACATTCAGCACTCAACAACATTCAGCGACAGCGAACCTGAAGCGCACGATCACAGCGAGATGGCAAAAGAACATTCAGTAAAATAGAACAATACATCTTGTTTGTTTGCTTCCTGTCAAAGAGAGACTTCTTAGATACAGACAGAAAACTGAGACACAATCTATCATCTGTTCAAACGCAACAACAGATTATCAAAGCACAGAGTTGATCGATATACATCATCCACGTACTACTGCGGCGCGAGCAGCTGCTTCTTTTTGTAGCTTTCACTAAAGGTTGTTCAGCTTGTGCGAAGTAGAAGCAGTTCTACGGAGTTATATTACTTCAAAATGCATCAGTTCTGACGGACTGAATCGCTGGAGTCAGTTTCAGTGAATCCACACCGCCGGCACTTTCCTACAGCGGCAGAGAGTTACGACGCGTTTGAGTCCTGCAGCTAATCGGTGTCATCTTTTATGGGCCAGTTCTCTGGAAGGATTGGATGTGTGTAAGGGGCCGACACATGCCGCGTCTAGTGGTGCCTTCAAATGGGGGGGAAATGGGATTCCTTCAGGTGGAAAGTTTCTGAAAGCTCAGAGTTCACGAGTTGTGACGTGTTTGTTGACGTTCTCAGAAATAACGGAAGCCATGGAAGTTAATTTTTTGGCGCACAATAAGTGAATATATTGTAATTTTAGGTATAATTCTTCGTAATTTTATAATATGTCTGAAGAAAATGTTGATATTCCCAACAGCCTTGTTAGCCTCTGTGGCTTCTAGACGCCGACAGTAACGTTAATATTGCGACTTAACCACTTGAACGCCAAGCATATCGTTTACACGACTTCCCATGTTGTAAACACGAGCTCATGACTTTCATTTGAAGGCACCATATTACGAATACATTGTTCTCAATGTAGACGTGCGGCAGGTGCACTCAAACATGGGAGTGATGCGTTCCCAAACACCTATTTTTTTAGGGCTAAAAGTACTACAACTCTTGGAACGCCGCAGCGTGCACCGCATGTCATGTGACGGGGAACAACCAATCACAGCTGGCAGATATCTTTTCTTTATTCCGTAAATATCAGTCTACGGTAAATATATGGAGGAGGAGTTCATCATTTGAGTCCAGGGCTACCCAGAGCTTTATGATCTTTCACACGGACTATTTCAGTGCCAGACTCACACATGGAGCAGTAAAGCTACTGTGAGGGATTTATCTTTATTTTAGTCAGTGAAGCTTCCTGCTAAATTACCACAACATCATCCTCATCGTCATGGCAGCACGCAAGTTTTGGTTGCTTCATAATGGCAGGCACGACAGGAGCGGAGCATCCCAGCACCTTGGATAAAAGGATGAGAGCGGCACGGCTGGTGTTTTCCACGCGTGTTTTAGACGCGGCATGTGTACGGCCCATAAGCTGCCTGCTGATAAACCCTGTGCCAGCACCTCTTCTGAACATGCGTCCTCATGATTTTCTCGCCGTACTGAAGCTGATCTAGACGCTCCTGCCTCTC
This sequence comes from Sebastes umbrosus, assembly GCF_015220745.1. NCBI lineage: Eukaryota > Metazoa > Chordata > Actinopteri > Perciformes > Sebastidae > Sebastes > Sebastes umbrosus. The sequence goes on from NC_051286.1 coordinate 3,627,193, forward strand.
GTGCTACAGCCAGTAACCAGCTGAGACTGATTGCTGGACAGAGGCAGAGCCGCGTGGCTGCGGGCGGTGTGGATACAGAGTTACCATCCAGAGGTGCTACGTCGGCCCGTTCAGGCCATGTAGTGAGCCCCGTCGGGTCCACGAGGTGGTCTTTTGGTGCTTGCGTTGGCGTTGGAGGCCGTGGGGGCGGCGCGGGGTTTGGCGGCGGGTTTCTTCTCCCTCGAGGATGGTCGCGTCTGACCGACAGGCGTTGTCCCGAAGGCTGCAGTCTGGAGACCGCCGCCGGGCTCCACGATGGTGTTTATGACTACGGGGAGGTCAAAGGTTTGTAATCAATAACTGTCTTTATTTTATATGCAGAAAAAAGCTGAATTTAAATTTGTATTTTCTCTGTTCTGTTGCTGTCAGTGAAGACCTGCTGAAATAAAGTTATATATATCAGTAGAACCAGATATGCGTGTACCTTCCAGCTGCCTCTGGACTCTCCTCAGCTCTTTCAAAATGGAGGTAATTTCCTGTAAATGTCAAACAGAAAACGAGATAAAGTTCCGGCTGCGTTCACTTCAGATCATCAGAGTGTTGTTTATAATTAATAAAGAGTTTAGCAGAAGAACCTTGTTGGAGGTTTTCAGGATGGGGACTTCATTCTCAGCGTTGATCTTGGCCTCGATCTCCTCCCAGACCTCCGCCTTGTTCTGGAACAAAACCCTGAAATACACCCAAACAGAACCCCGACGTTTAGTTTCGTTTTATTTATTTATTAATTTATTTATAAATTTATTTGACCGGGACAATACAGGTAGACATTGTTACACTTAATTAAAGTGCGACCGATGCAATGTATATAGAACTTCTAGCCGTAGCTAATTTGCAGTCCTTGTCCCTGATTAGGCTTTTCAGAAAAAAAAAAAAATACAGAAAAAATAAAATTTCAGAAAAAAATAAAAATACAAGAAAAAAATAAGACAAAAAAATAAAAGTATAATAAAAAAAAAAAAATACAATAAAAAAAAAAAAAAAAAAAAAAAAATAAATAAAAAATAAAAAAACAAAAAAAAACAAAAATACAAGAAAAAATAAAAATATATAAAAAAAATACAGAAAAAATAAAAATATAGAAAAAAAAAAAATTCAAGAAAAAAAAAATAAATAAAAAATAAAAAATAAATATAAAATAAAAAATACAAGAAAAAAAAAATACAAGAAAAAAAAAAAATACAGAAAAAAAAAATACAAGAAAAAAAAAATACAGAAAAAAATAAAATACAGAAAAAATAAAAAAATACAAGAAAAAAAAAAAATACCAAAAAAAAAAAAAATACAGAAAAAAAAAAAATAAAAGAAAAAAAAAATATATAAAAAAAAAAAATAAAAAAAAAAAAAAAAAAAAAAGAAAAAAAAATACAAGAAAAAAAAAAAATATAAAAAAATAAAAGTATAAGAAAAAAAAAAAAAATACAGAAAAAATAAAAAAAAAAAAAAAAAAAAAAAAATACCAAAAAAAAAAAAATAAACAAAAAAAAAAATACAAGAAAAAAAAAATATATAAAAAAATAAAATACAAGAAAAAAAAAATACAGAAAAAAAAATATAAAAAAATAAAAGTATAAGAAAACAAGAAAAATACAAGAAAAAAAAAATATAAAAAAAAAAAATACAGAAAAATAAAAATATAGAAAAAAATTAAAAATACAAGAAAAAAATAGACAAAAAAAATATATATATATATATAAAAAAAAAAATACATAAAAAAAAATATAAAAAAATAAAAGTAAAAGCAAAAAAAAAAATAGAAAAAAAAAAATACAGAAAAAAATAAAAATACAAAAAAAAATAAAAAATACAGAAAAAATAAAAAATACAAGAAAAAAATAAAAATACAAGAAAAAAAATAAAAATACAGAAAAACATAAAAATACAAGAAAAAATACCACCCCACCAAGAACTGGACCTTATTCTGCGAGTTTAGCATCAAGAGCTCCCTTACTTCATTTTCTGGGCCAGCTGCTCCGTGTTCTCCCGGATGGCCTGAGACAGCTGAGACACTGGATTCAGCATCAGGTTGTCCAGAATCACCTGAAAGAGTTCGTTCAGAGACGGAGAAGGAACCAGATGAAGTCCAATGTAAACGTGGTATCAACACTGACATTGAACAGCAGTTTACGATTTCCCAGCACACCAAAACTAACTGCAGCAGTCTCCTTTAGTTTGAAGTCAGGACATGTTCACACTGCAGACTCAGCTCAGGTTGGATGTTTATCTCTCTGGGGGGCGGGGCTTGAGTATGGTGATGCTAGTCCAGCCGTCAGCCAGCTCATAAACAACAGTGGAAACGACTTACAGTGATCACAGTTACAGTGATCAACCCATGGATGTATAAAGAGAACTGGATACAGCGTTGGAGGCGGGGCCCCATTCATTCCTATGAAAGTTGCTCAGTGGCGCATGAAGCAAAAATGGCTCGACTTCGGACTGGAAAAGTACCCGGATCTTCCGGCGATCTTCCGCATCCATTGGGCCCTCGGAGCAGGCTCGTTAACTCCGCCTCCCAGCCCTCGCTCCAGCTCTCAGTCTGGGTCTCATTCACATGAACGGAGGAAGGGAAATAACTCTGGATTTGGCTACTAGTTAATTTTACAACTTTTAGGACCTAATGATTTAAATAAGGACTATTAGAGTTTTCATACTGAGGAGTTGATTCACCTAAAAAAAATGTATCCGTTACAGACGTCTCTTTTCCAATGTGGGAAAAAGTCTTTTTGTGGCCCAATGGCATCACGTGACGGACACGGAAGTTGTAGTACCGCCGTTTGGCCACTACGAAAGTTGGCATCAACGACCGGCGCTCTTCCTGGGGGCTTGAGTCTGTACGGGTCACGATGCTAACAAGGCAGAAACGTCTAAAAAACAAGAGGCGCCGGTGTATATGGACTTGCAGGTGGCGAGGAAGACGTGGAAAGTATGGCTTGTCCATTTTTCAGAGAGAATTGGAGGTAAGCTAGCTATGTTTTACTACATCTATTGTACATCGTTATCTTGCTAGCTACGCTCTGATTACTGTTAAAAAAAAGTAGAAATAAGGCGCTGACGTTGGGGAATCGGCTCGTGGCTCTCGACCAAAATTTCTGAGAAATTCATCCGGAGGAGTTAATCGGTCCTCTTCCCACCGTACACTGCACGGCAAACAGCGCTAAAATGAGTCGTACGGCTCAGAATTCGGGCCAGAAACGGGCTAAAATCGTACGGCGTATGCCCAGCTTTAGGAAGTTAACTGGACATGTTCTGGGGTAATTTGTATTTGTAAAATTCTACTAATTAATAATCAATACGTTGATCAGTTGACACAATAATCAGGCCTCCATACACATTGTCCTGATAAACTGACTGACTGTTCAGTCTGAGCTGCAGTGTGAACGTAGCCTCAGTGGGATTAGACAGTGACCTCTTCGCGGTTCCACGGACGGCGTTGCTTAGAACCGGTCTCCGGCTCATTCATGTTTGCGTCCAGGTCCGAGACGGCAGCAGAACCTGGAGGAACCTTCTGGTAGTTTAAACTGGCCTCGGGGATATGTTGGACCAGCTGGAAAGAGAGTAAAGGGAGTCTGGCTCCGGTGATCCAACTACTGAATATTCGTTATTATCAAGCCAGCGAGCAGCCGGCCGGTGATGGCGGCGCTCCGTGAAACGCATGCACCAAGTCAACATGCAGCTGCGATGGTGGAGGGGGGCAACAGTGTAGGCAGTGAATTTTAGTACTGCTGGGATACAGCGTGTTAACAGCAACAGGTCACTACTACTGGTCACCGGCTACAGTTCCATGAACCAAAAACCAGTTCATTCATGGTGCAGGCCAATGGGAGTTCATGGGAAAACTACTGAGAGAGCACAGAATCAATGTGAGCAGGAATCAGTGTGAATATAACAATCTGGGAGCGAGCAGGGTCAGACGCCACCGACACATTTAAGTTCAATGCAAATTAGGGCCGTCAAATAACGCAAATTCATTTTAACGCCACTAATTTCTTCAACGCATTAACACAATTTATAGGTTGTAGTGGGCTCAGTTTTAAAGCTAGAGTGAAGATACTGGCATCAGATGAAACTAGAACACCTAAAGAATCCATTGGTACCAACCATGTCATACTAGCTTGTTGAGAAAGAGGGTAAATAACGCTCCAAACTTGCGCTAAATTTTGGAGAGGAAAAACTGGCATGGCCATTTTCTAAGGGGTTCCTTGACCTCTGACTTCAAGATATGTGAATGAAAATGGGTTCTATGGGTACCCACGAGTCTCCCCTTTACAGACATGCCCATTTTTTTTCATAAAGCAGCATATTTGCCCACTATGATGTTGATAAGAGTATTAAATACTTGACAAATCCTTTAAGGTACATTTTGAACAGATACAAAATGTGCAATTAATTGCGATTAAATATGTCAGCCCTAGTTTTTACATGACCATCGTTGCCAGAAATTTAAATGTTCAGACAAAGGCAATGAATAATAAAATAATTCTAATAGCAAGTTTTATTTTTAAGCCTTTTGGGCGTTATCTGTCAGCGAAGGGCCTCCAAAACGTCATATTAAGGTGCCCCTGGTTACCAGACAGGTTGAGCAGAGTAGCGGGTTTCTTAAACTGGTTCACATGCTAGCAGACTGATTCCAGCTCGGGTCTGTTTTGTGCTAACTCAGTAGTTTCGTCATTAATAATCCGTCATACAGGTCGACTCAATCAAGACATGTTTTAAAAATAAGAAAATCAAAAATGCTTCAGAACAATCCAACACTGGTGAGAGGGGGAGTGTTAGGATCAGTGATGGTGTGGGAGGCAGGAGGAAGTGATGAGTCAGAGTCAGACACCTGAGATGGTCGAACCCCATGGAAGTATGGATAAGATGGCCTCTGTGCAGCACAACAGAGAGATGAATCATGAGAATCCAAAGCAATGATGAAGCTCCCGTCAGTCATCCTGGAACGTCTGAATGTGTCATCACTGATCGAGATGATAGACAAACCTACTGTTTCTGACTGAAACTGGGAACACCGGCGGAACAGTTACTCTAACACCAACTAACTGTGTTTGGTAACCTTGAGCCTTGTCGTCACAGGTCAGTTCAGACTGTTATAACCAAGGTTATCCACCTTATTCCAAGCCCCCATGATGCTTTGCGTGAATTATGGGCGTAACTTCCGGCGCGTCGTGTCACTGAACCGGAACCGGAGCTTTCCATGGTAACGGTACGCAAATCCTCTCTCCTAGAGCGATTGTATTAATCTAGTAAAACATGTGTGAAGAGCACCTACTACAGCTCGAACAGGATAATGTGATCATATCTCTGCCTTCTACTATGGAGGGATGGGAGGACGACCTGAAGACGTGGCCACAAATTTAGCTTTGTCTTTGTTGTTAGTACAGCCATGAACAGCGCAACAAGTACCACGGCTCCGCAAGGACATCTTAGAAAATGCAAATTTAAAGGGACTGTTTGTAAGAATCAGAAATGCTTGTTAACAGCGACACCTGTGGCCATTAAGTCAACGAAAGTTAGCGTCCTGTTGCTCGTGCTTGTGCTCGCTCTACATAGACATGAACGAGCATCGCTCAAAACAGTGAGGCGACACACGTCAGCTAAAAGCACAATGTCACTCTATATTTCAGCTGCTTGGCAGTAATGTTAGCTGACCAGACGAAGGTCTCTCCATGAATCAATGCTGATACTAGTGTTGGCTTTTCCTGCCTCAGCCTCCCGACCGCGGCCGGAGGGAACAGGGGAGACACCGAAGTTTTGGTCGGAGACGTTAACGTTTCTCTCTGCGGAGCCCCGTCACTTCACAAGACACGGGAAACCTCTGTTGGTCTGGAGGAGCTGCAGCAGTTATTTCTGCACAAACGTCCACTGTACATTCACTAGATATTCTCAGAGCTACTAACTCTTCTGCAGTGTGGAGTGAGCAGCATGCACGTGAGGTGGAGCGAAGGAGCGAGAACGAGCGCGGTGTGTGAGTGAAGGCAAACAGGCAGAGGAGCAGAGGAGCAGAGTACATCAGAGACTCCGGTCCTGGAGACCAAAGCTACGCTCTCCTCCGCGTCCTCCGACCGTGGCCAACACTGTTTAACAGACAGGCTTCACTAGGTAGAACTTTGCGGTTTTGGTGCTTCCATGTAGTTTGTGTTGGAGTCTGAGTCTGAACAGCGTAGCCACACGCGAGCGCGCATGGGACACCGACCTGCAATGATTTATACGTGTAAGAAGTTACTAACAGTCCCTTTAACATTAGTTAAATATCTGTTAAAATAATAAAGTAGGATTTGCTAAATTGAAGGCAAATTACCTTTCAAAAGCCACTATGGTTATCCGTTAGCCTGTGGGACTAACTACTGCTACTTCCGCTACCTCACCGGAGGTTACGCCCATAATCATTTCTACAGTAACGCCCCCACAGAGAATAAGATGGATAGATCTGGTGTGTTCCCAGTTGTAGAAGCTGTGGTATGCGTGGTGTGTGTGTGGGGGATGTGATGTTTGCAGCGTTGCCCACCTCCTCCCTGGCAGACATGGTGGAGGCCGGTGTGTTGGGCAGCGAGGTCGGCGAGGTGACGGTGCCCATGCCGGAGCTCGGCGAGTCTCCGTCCCCAGCGACATCGTGGATTTCCTTCGCCAGGATGGCCAGATCTTTGGCCAGGTCCTGACTGAGCCTGCATGGGAAACACAAACAAAATGTTACCATGAAGGTTTAACCCTCTGAGACCCACAATAGACCCGTTTTAGTCTTTGTTAGGGGGATACAGGGGGTCTTTAGGGAGAGATAGCAGGTCAACAGTAGATGTCACATAGAAGTGGTGTACATCATCTGAAAGCTGGAACCTGAAGATTCATTTGAGATGCAGCTCAGCACTGTGTGTCAAGTTATTCTAGTCATAAATCTGTAATAAACACAAATTAATTATTTAAAATTAATTGTAAAAGTGTAAAAGGGTTTAAAACATTATGACGGAAATATCAAATGTAAAATGTAGCCCAACTTTGGAGCATTATTCAGCCTCCTTCCCAATAAGTTACCATGACATGGTTGGTAACAATGGATTCCATAGATTTTTCTAGTTTCATATATCTGTATCTTCACTCTATCTTTAAAATTGGGTTAAAGAAAGAACAACCGATTGGACAGATCAGCATACTTGCCAACCTTGAGACCTCAAAAATAGGGAGGATTTCAAAACCAAAGCGTCTGTGATGCTGTGATGTTCGGTGAGTGTCACCACGGGTGTCACGAGCAGCTCTCCTCCGTTGGGAAATGATATTATGTGTAGCTCTATTGTCGTCTGGGTGGACACAGTAGGGATTATACACACTGTACAGCGCCAGAAACAGGTTGAGATAACGAAAAGGAAAACAAAATGCCATAAATGCGGAACAATTGTGACCCCAGGAGGAAACCGGGAGAATTGGCAAGTATGCAGATCAGAGTTTAGTTACTCTTTGAACTGAAGGTAAGGTTTGTTGTTTTTTTTTACTTGGCGATCTCTGCGCTGTGCGTGGACCAGTTCTGGTAGGGGTCGACCTCGCTCTGGTCGTCGTCCTCCTCTGTCTCCAGGGAGACGGACTTGGATCGGGTGGCGGCCGTCCGGTGGCGTGGCGTCTGGTGGGAGGAAGTGGAGGGATGGGAGGAGCGTTTGGATTTGGGATTCCCGGCACCCATGTCGTATTCTTCCTCAGAGGACGAGGAGAAGTCGGAGCCCTTCTGTCTGCGACGGGAACCTGGAAAAGAGACTGTGGATTATATGATGCATCTACAGCTGCTGTTTAAATCACCAGGACAAACAATGAAACACTGAGATGAAATCATCCAACCATGACGGCAGCTGAAGTTGATCTTTGTGGAACTTTTTGGATAAATTAATTTGAATCAATTCACTTTTGTATTTTTTATGAATTATTGTTTCTGAATGTGATAAAACTCTGACGTCACAGCTCTGGATCGAGGCGTCGCCGTGGAAACGACTGCCGAGGCTCATGATTGTTCTGAGCACCGACAGAGAATCCATAACGTCATAATATTTTACAGCCAGGATCTGGGTTTCGTGACAACATGACAGAGAACGGTGAAGACTGATGCTGTGGAGCTTTGTTTCCATGGTAACAGCAGCGGGCTCGGCGACAGTAACTCACCAGGGACCTGATGTGAACCACAAGGATAGTAAAAGGGCAGACATTCACCGACAGAATACTAAAACAACAGCATGGTTTACTGAAGTGTTTATCTGTTCAGATTGTCTTGTTGAGATCCAGATTTAAATAATAAATAATGTATTTTGTTGGACTAAGTTCCATTTTTCCTCATCCTAGATCATCAAAGATGACATGGGACAGATGTTGAGGGTCAAATCCTCGATAAGAATCCCACAATAAGACAACTAGGTAACCACATATTGAAAATATACCGTATGACAAGATTTACATTTCAACTTTTAAATCGAGCCAGGACTCACCGGCGCTGGGGTACTTGGCTCCGCTGGACCGGGTACGGGTCGGCGGCTGCTTCCCCAGAGCTCCACCCCCTTTGCTAGCTGCCTGGCGGGCGTCGCCCACCGACGTCTTCCTGGTGGTGACGGAGGACTCAGAGTTCCGATTAGAGAAACCGGAGCGGCCCGTGGAGGACGTCTCGTTGTCACTGGGAGTCGTGAAGGAGCCGGTTCTCTTCCTGGGCATCGCTAAGATGTCCAGCCTGGACAGCTTCTTCGCCTCGGCAGACGCTTTGGACGGCGCAGGGATGTGGTCAGAGTTCTGGGAGCCCCGGTCCGTCTCAGCACCTTCATTATCCGAGGCCTCACCTAGGCGCGCTCGGCGGAGCATGGATGCCCGGGTTGGCCGCGGTGCTGACAGGCTGTTGGACCGTGTCAGAACCTGCTGAGCTGCCGTCTTGGCCGTCTTTCCGTTGTCTTCTTTCTGGAGGGGGGCGATGAGTTTCTTGCTACGGCTGGACGGACGGGAAACTTCATGGTCAGACGATGTTGTTTCGGTCCAGTGTGGACCAGAACCCTGCTGGCCCTCTGACAGATCCAGAGATCCGCGGTTGCCCGCACTGCGGCGCATCTGGAAGCGCTTCGCTGCCTCTGCCTTGCTCGACGTATCTGTAGTCGTCTGGTTTCGGCGTTTCTCGGTAAGCCGTTCGCGGGCAGAGAGTTGCCGTCCCTTCTGTTGGATGGACGGGTTGGAAGAGGACTTCTCCTTTTGGAGGCTGCTGATGACGCCACGTTTTTTAGAAATAGAGCTGACTGGAGCGTTCTTGCTGCTCACCTGGCTCACGGTGCTCGCCGTGTCCACATCTGACTCGCCAGAAAGGGAGTCGTCCATGTGGGTGGAGGAGCCTCCTTTCTTTGAGCTACGACCGGAGCCGGACGAGGGGAACTTAGAGTCCAGAGAGGACAGAGTTCCCTCGGTCTCCTGAAAGTTCTCCCTCCTCTGCTCCATGTCTCTGATGGACGGGTGGCTGGAGATGTGGGGAAGCTTCTTCATCTGGACCGTGTCGCTGGGCCGGTCTTTGGTGAAGCTCTCCTGCCGGACGATGGCCGACATGCAGCTGTCTTTAGTGGGGACAGAATCCTTGTCCTGCATTTGGAGGTCTGGAGCAGAGCTGTTGGGTTTGACGCCTGTCCTCCTGGGTTCATGTCCACTCAGGTGTCGAATCAGGACGGTGGTAGGGGGGGGTTTTGCAGGAGGGTCACGTGTCCTCTCAGACTGTACTGGGCTCCGGGCCCGGTCAGGTTTGCCTGGACTTTCTTCAGAACCGATGTAAAAGGAGGTGGATTTGGTGGAAGGAGACACTTTCTCCGGACCCTTGAACTGAGGACCAGTGGCCCCTGGAGACAAAGATCCCGTCCTGGCCTGATTCTTCTTTGTTTTCTCCAGAACAGGTACGTCATCTGAGCGGCTGGCGTCACTCAGGCTGTCCGGGTCCACGTCGTCCTGAACGGACAGGCGCTGGGTGGAGTCCTGTGGGCCCCGAGGAGGTTCCGGGCCTTGGTAAGGTTCATGGCGAATCAGGATACTCGGGGGAGCACTATCCAGCTTCTCTGGAGGCACCTGGGGCAGCAGCCTTCTTGTCCTGGAGCTGTGGCTGGACTCCGTCTCAGAGGTGTCGTAGCTGTAATTTCCCATCGACCGGCTCAGGAGGCGCAAATCTACAAAAACAATTCAAATCCGTTTTTCATATATACTTCATTTGAATTATATTTTCCAAAATAGAAATTTCAAGGCCCAAAACACAAGATCATAGGAGTCCACATGAGCTGCTTTCTAAACTGCACAGATAGAAATTCAATAGCACCTTCCAGACATTCCCCTTGAGGCGGAGTGGAACCGGGTTCAGCATAGCTGTCTGCCAGACTGGCCCAACGGGAAACCCATTTGGGTCCTTCCAGACCTGCTGCCTGAGCAGACGGTACCTAGACAACAACACAACATGAGGAACGACATTACCAGACGAGGGGACCAAAGAGTCCAACAAGTCAAATATGTAACAGGGAATAACAACACTAGTCTGCATGCAGTGGGACCAGAACATGCTACACAGGTGTGTTTCCAGGGTCTGGTTCAGTTTTCCGGTGTTTTTTTTTACCTGTATGGGGCCGGTTGGGGGGCCGCTGATAGCAGCTGGGATAAAGCCATGCAACGGGTCCACAGTGCTACCATCGCTAGGCAGGTTAGCTTGCTCATCCTTGCCATCATTTATTACAGGTCTATACACTCCTGTGTTCACACCACTGTACTCTGGAGAGTCGAGGACACCAAACACCTGTCAGAGCACAGGGCATGCATGAGGAGGGGGGGCAGGATCACGGCAACAGGAAGGAGCAAGAAGGACAAGAGGTTTCATGCATCCCTGAAGCGATTTAAAACACACAAACCTCACATGAAAGTGGATCTAGCTCTCAGATATACTGAAAAACTTCAATCAAAAGCTGAGCCCAAATTAGACGTTGGGTCGCTTTTACTTGCCGGGTGTGGCGACACGTTTTGACAAATAAACGCCGGGTAACTTTTGTCAATATGGACAAGCTACACATCATTAGATTGGTTAGATTCTCCACAATCCAATTGTCCAATTAATTTTACAGAAACCATGTTAGGTGCGTGCCTCCCTTTGTGTTTTTTGACTGCAGTGAAAATGTTGTTTTTAAAAGGCTAAACGCCAACAAATATGGATTGAAGCAGCACCCGATTCGACTGATACCAGGCCATTAAATAGGCGTTATCAGTCGCTATAAGCACCATAGATGTGGGTCAATAGGGGCCTACTACGTTGTAAAAGTGAAAGTGAAACTTAAAAGCAACACGTTCTAACACGTAAAACTGAATGAAACGTCCCGTTCTTTTGTACTTTCTTTCAGTGATCTACCATATGAATAGATGATACGACTATACTCACTTCTGTGTTCTCTTTGTCTCAGTACAAAGCAACCTAAAGATTCTCTCTACCACCGCTGCTAACAACCAAAAGGAAGTTTTTACATCAGCAGTTTGAATCTGCGCAGGGTCACAAGCTAACAGACCTCTCAATGTGAGTTCACCTGATCGATCATGTTGCGAGCCTCCTCCACCTCTTTGTCCTGTGACTCCGTCTCGATGGTGTAGGTCCCGGCGTCACTCAGGCTGTCGTCCTCCTCGTTCCTCATCACCCTCTGGGAAGCTTTGGGGTCCCCTGCACGGATGCCCAGGGGCAGCATGGGGGACATGGGCGGCCCAGAGGAGTGGACCGGAGAGGCGGTCTGGACAGCAGCCTTGGTGGGGATTGAGGCCTTTGACATTGGTGGAGGCTGTAAGAGGGGCATGAGGGGCATGGGGGTCATGGGGGGCATGGGGTAGGAGACTGGGGAAGGAGCTGGAGGTTCTTGTGGGGAGGGAATTCTTGCGTGATGAGGCGACACCATAACCGGCGGTGCAGACATCGGCGGAGGGGAAATCTTGTCCCTCGTTGGGGAGGAATCCCGTTGACCAGAATCCTTCAGGAATTCAGCGGCGAACTCCTGGGCGAGCTTGGACTTCTTCCCGACACTGCCGAAGGGTCTGATGGCGATACCCGAGGAGGATCGAGAGGAGGAACCAGAGGAGGCCACCTCCCCCTCCGTCTTCTCCCTCTTCAGAGAGCTCGACCTCTGGGGGCCGCCGTGGCCTTGACCCTTCAGGGGAACCGTCACCTGCTGGGTGGGGGCAATGTGGCCGTGCACAGACGCCGGCCGCTCGCCGCCTTTCCGCCGCTCCAGCTTGGCCTTCAGAGCGGAGTACGAGTCGGCGTGGGCGGGGTTGTGCGTGAAGGACTGCGAGCGCTTTTTGCGCGGGTTGTCGTCGAAGAACTCGATGATGAAGGCCTGCTGGGTGAGGTGCTCGGGGGGCCCCTGCTTGGGCACTTCTGTGGTGGGAGACTGAGCCTGAGGGGGACTCTGGGACAGGGGCCGCTCAGGGGCCACAGGTGAGGCCGGGGCCGGTCCGGGTGGAGAGTACTGCAGTGGCTGGTGGAGCATCTGTGGTGGAGCAGGCGGCTGGCAGGGGACGGACGGACCTGATTGAACCGTCTGCTGCGACGCCTCGGACTGCTCTGATTGGATAGAGTGGTGAGATTTACTCCTCCCTCCGTTGAGAACCGGGTCCTCTGAGTCACTCTGGGTTCCATCTTCATGATGGTGACCTGACAACAAGAAAACATCAAACCTGCATTAATCAATGTGTCTGATGTGAACATCAGGAGTCCCTGTGGAGTTAAGCTGTGTTCACACCAAAAGCGAAGGGAATTTTCGCCTCGTTTTACTCGCGTGAGTTTGACCGCCGGAGAGGAGAAGGAGCTTGTCTCCATAGATACCAACAACTTTTCTTTCCTCCATCAACCATGGAAGAAATAACCACTGTTACTGCTCTGTACATGTTGTGGAAGTCCCAGATATGTCAGAAAACCAAACGCCGTCGTGTCTGGGTTCATAACATCACCCGGCGGCGAGCTGTATTCACATCCAGTGCCACTGTACTGACTGTATCTAGCAAGCCACACGTCGCTACTGCGGTATGAACCCAAAATAAACAGATTGTGCTCTGATTTAATTGCAATAAACGGATCAAAATGATGCCGAAATAACTACATAATGATGTTGATTTGTAAAAAGCCTGAATTCATGCTTTGTCAGGTCTGTTACCATGACGACAAGCAAACAACTTTTAAAATGCTTGTTTTCTGAATGGAGTTTGGTTGGATCAGTACCAGGCTATGCAGCTGCTCCATCAACACTCAACATAAAGTCATCTAGACATAAATACGGCAGCAACGTTGTTGTTTCTACCGTAGACAGTCAGAGGTATATACACGGAGTTTAGTCCGCGGGAAAACTTCACTTCCCTCTTGGTGTGGACGCACCGTTATAGACACTTGGTAAGACTCTGACCTTTGAGGGTCTTGATGTTTATGGCGAGGTCACTCTTAGTGCTGTAAACATCATCGCATGTTGGACGTCTCATCATCATGGTGACATCACTGTGGACCAGCCAATCAGCCACTTTGCACTCCGCTGACATCACGTCTGAGGGCGTGGCTGTCGGGATGGCGGTCCTGCGGTGCGGAGCGTGCTGCTTCCTCTGGCGGGTGGAGAACTTAGTGACGTGGTCTTTGATCTTGATCTTGCCGGGCATGCAGTCGTCAAACTCGATGGTGAAGGAGGCGTGGCTCTGAACGACGGGCGGGGTCGGGGTGGGGGGCGACGGCGGGGCCGGGGGCGTGTCCGTGTCCTTGGTGGGGATCTCCTGAAGCTCCGCCCCCAAGGTTTTGGGGGGCTGGAAGTCCTTGGTGGGGATCTCGAAGTAGCTCGGCTCACGGTGGTACGGAGGGAAGGCGGTCTTTGGTTGGGAGTCTGACAACAAGTCCTTCTGGACTTCTGACAGAAACAAACATATATAATATATATTATATAATATATATACTATATTATATAATATAGTATACATATTATATGATAAAGTGTTGTTTTACCTGCATGAGGTTCATCGCCGCTATGAACTTTACTCCCATAATCCTCCTCTCCCCACCAAGATGGCTGACCGTACAGAGGAGTGGGCCGACACCCCGGAGCCTCTGCAACTAACACACACAAACACACACACACACACACACACACACACACACACACACACGGTTTTGACACATTATGAATATTAAATAAAAAATTAAATATATCTTGTATATATTTTATATAAATAAAATATATATAAATGTATTTTTACAACATATACATATATATATATATATACATTTAATTATAAACTAAAAATATAATATATATTTAAATATGATATAATAATAATAATAATAATAATAATAAATATATTATATATATTAAAAATGTGATTATTTTAATTAATTCCAACAGAATAATGATTGATTAGTGGATCCAGTAGCTGACCTCTGATTGGACAGAGAGACGGACAGTCCAACATAAAGGAAACTATCGTAACTTTTTAGCTGTGAGTCACCATCCAGTTTGTCTTGTTTTGTAGTATTATTTGTAGTCATATTCACAGTATTATGACGTACCTTGTGTACTTTTTGTACCGGGTGTTTTGTCGGCTCTCGTTCGGTCCTCCAGCTCCGTCTTCTTCTCTGAAGCCTTCAGACTGATCTGCAGCTGACTGCTGTACTTCTCATGCTGAAACAACAGGAGGCGCCAATCACACCTGCTCACACCTGCTCACTGATCTGATCAGGTAAACAGTAGATCAATAACCTAATCCTGAACATTTACACAAAAACACACTGACCTTCAGAGCCTCCTCTGGAACTTTGTGTTGACTTTTCTCCAAAATGTAGACGTGAGAATGTGAAGAGGAGGTTAAGAAACATAGTGACATCATTAAACACATCACACACACACACACACACACTGATGATGTCATCTGAAGGATATCGTATCCGAAGCGGATGATGTCGGACAGTTTGAGGGTGATGTAGGTCTGATCAGGAATCCTGAGGTCGTTCACAAACGTCTGCATCAAACAACACAAAATACATTCAGTATATGTAAATATCAGACGTCAGACTGTTCTTGAACGCATCATCTTATCTTTCTTGATGCTGATTGGTTCATATCTGTGATGTCACAGTAACTTCCTGTCTCACCCCGTTCAGGCTGCCCAGGTCTTTCACCAGGTGTTCGTCAGTCGTCAGGTTGTAGTTGATGACGGCGTGTTGTTTGTCGACACTGCGAGACTGTCGGAGAGGAAAAGGGACGACATCAACACCTTTAAATCTAGACCAGCGGTCAGCACAACGAACCAGATGAGACGACATTCACACCTTTAGATCAAGATCCACAGTCAGCACAACAAGTTAGATGAGTTGACATTCACACCTTTAAATCTAGACCAGCGGTCAGCACAACGAACCAGATGAGACGACATTCACACCTTTATATTAACATTTATAAACCCTTTTCTGATCATTCATACCAAAAACACTTCTTATTTAATCAGATCAGACCTGGTATCAATAGTGCGATCGATCAGGTGATCGGTGTGAATGATCACCTGGTCCAGAGTCTCACCTGCAGCATGAGCTCACAGTCCTCTCGGCCCACAAAGATCATCTCTTTGGGGAGGCGGTGTCGAGTCCCCGAGCTGCTCACCAGGAACCATGATGTCACACTCATCTTCACAGGCCTGCTGGGAAACCCCAGAGCATCCTGGGAAACGGAGGACAGACAGGTGAGAGATGTGGAACCAGCTCCGAGGCACAATTACACTCTCTGTTTTTAAATCTAACCTTAAAACTCACCTGTTCCTTTTTAGCTTTCCCCCTAGGGTTTTATAATTACTATAGTTTTATAGTATTTTTAGTTGATTTTAATTAATTTTACTCGACCTATTTTGACTCTTTTAATCGTATGTTTCTTGTGTAAATGGTCTTAACCTTGAATTATGATTGTTTTGCCCTTGTTGTCAAGCACCTTGTGATTTTCGCTGATGAATTAAATTCATTATTATTATTATTATTATTATTATTATTATTATTATTATTACATGTATAACGTGTGTTTCATCTGTTTAAAAATGATCTTTCGTTGCAGCTCTGGTATCCACGGCAACATGTGTCTCACATTTAGAATTAAAATGATGATCAGATAAATACATTTATTTGAAAATAAGCTGAACTGAGTCAAACCAGGTCAAGTTCAACTCAAGTTCGGCTCTTTGGCCGTCACCATCCTGGTTTTTGGCCTTCGCCATCTTGGGTTGCGTTCGAAAAATCAAAAAATAACGTCCTAACGTCTTTTGCTAACCACTTCTCCTTGACCTTGATGGAAAACGTCATGAGGTCAAGGAAAAATGTAAAGGAGAATTCATGAGGACTTTGGAAAAGACAACCTCGGTGTTCAGAGAAGCCAACTGCACTTTCACTAGGCTCCGTCTTTATGATGCGACAGCGGCGGATGCTAGTGACGCGGGTCTGCCGTGGTGAAACTACAATGTTCTGAAGATGGACTACAGAAGCTACTGCTTCCCCCGTGCGTTCTTAAATAGCTCTTTCAGTGTGAGCATATGAAAATAATATGCAAGATAAGCATATAGTTTGTTTTCATGAACGGCTGAATGGTGCGTCGCATTAAATGCTGCGGCCGCAAGGAATTGTGGGATGTTATTCTCTCGTTTCCTTTGGTAAAGGATGCTCCAGTGTGTCCTCTGCTGAAGGAGATAAGAAAGGAAGCATTGAAGCTCCTTTCCTTAGCAT
Source organism: Sebastes umbrosus (assembly GCF_015220745.1). Taxonomy (NCBI): domain Eukaryota; kingdom Metazoa; phylum Chordata; class Actinopteri; order Perciformes; family Sebastidae; genus Sebastes; species Sebastes umbrosus. The sequence goes on from NC_051286.1 coordinate 3,643,958, forward strand.
TTGGTGAATTCGTACAGCTCTCATCACGGCTGCTACTGAGATACTTCCAGGTCATTTCACTCCGTTAGGAACCTTCCTAAGCAAAAAGGACTATTCGAACGCAACCTTGGTATTTTGCTGTCACCATCTTGCTTTTTGGTCGTCGCCAACTTGGTTTTTGGCTGTCATCATCTTGGTTTTTGGTTGTTGCCTTCGTTTTTTTTGGTCGTCGCCTTCGTGGTTTTTGGCTGTCGCCATCTTGGTTTTTGTCCGTCGCCATCTTGCTTTTTGGTCATCCCCTTCATGGTTCTTGGCCGTCGCCAACTTGGTTTTTGGCTGTCGCCATCGTTGTTTTTGTCCGTGGCCATCTTGATTTTTGGCCAGCTTCATCTTGATTTTTGGCCAGCGCCATCTTGCTTTATGGTCGTTGCCTTCGTGGTTTTTGTCCGTCGCCATCTTGGCTTTTGGCTGTCGTCATCCTGGTTTTTGCCCGTTGCTATTTAGATTTTTGGTCATCGCCTTCGTGGTTTTTGTCCGTCGCCATGTTGGTTTTTGGCTGACGCCATCTTTGTTTTTTGGCCGACGCCATCTTGTATGTATATACATATACATACATATATATACATACATATATACACATATATTGTATGTATGCATATTGTATATATACATATATACAATATGTATTTATGTGTGTGTGTATATATGCATTCATATATACACACACACATATACTGTATATGTGTGTGTGTATAACATTTAGCATCACATGACCTGACAGGTGTCCTTGGAGCAGGTAAACCTGTTCACCCCTGTGACATCATCATCACCATCATCATCCTCACCATCACCATCATCATTATGACCATCTCACCTGAACCGAGCCACACCCGGTATAACAAACACACACACACACACACACACACACACACACACACAAGCACACGCCCTCTGGATGCTGGATGAGCCGGAGCGGTTCATCAGAAAACACCCCGCCGGGCCTCAGCGCTTCATCCGCGGCTGCAGGCCGGACAGGAGGAGCCGCTCCGCTCCGGTTTGGCCTGCAGCCGCGGAGAGGAACCGGGTACCGGAGGACAGATACAGACAGACAGGAGGACAGCCAGAGCAGATAACCGGAGACAGAGACAGATAAGTGGACAGACAGGTCGGTCGGTCCCCTCCTCTCCTCCTCTCCTCCTCCTCTCTCCTCCTCTCCTCCTCCTCCTGCAGCAGCTCTTACCTCCTCTGCCGCTCCAGATGCCGCCGCCGCTCCGCCGCTTCTCTCCGCAGATTAGAACCCGTTCTGACGCGCTGCGAGGCGGACTGAGCATCAGAGGCGTCCCGGAGCCGGTACCGGTACCAGGGACAGGGACACGGACCGGGGCCGGTACCAGGGACAGGTAGCGGATCAGACTGAACCAAACGGACTGACGGTCGGTGATGCTGTTATGGCATCTTCTGTCTCTGTCTCTCCTCCTGACGCACCAGCTGCAACCCGCTGCGTCAACACGCACCGCGGCACCGACACACACCGGAAACCTTCACAATAAAAGCCTCTGGATGAAACTCACAGAAGGGAGACTGAGTCCAGATGTGAGTCACTGCAGTCTGAATATCATTTATACTATTCATTATTGATCTGCCTCGGGTCAGAACAAGTGTTCTTACAGGTGAGGTGTTTCTACTTCCTGTTTGACAGGAGATCAATGAGGTGATCAGTTACATCTGAACAAATATTCAACACTAAATATAACAACTAGTCAATCTTTGTTAAATTAATAATTTGGCACTTTAACAGGGTGTTTGTTTATTTAATCAACTTTTCTTCTTTACTATATTATATTTTGATATATTATAATATTTTAATGTATTATATAATATTTTGATATAATATAATATTTATATATTTATATAATATCTCGATATAATATAATATTTTGATGTAATATATACTATTTATATATTCTATAATATTTTGATACATTATATCATATTTTGGTATATTCTATAATATTTTGATATAATATATTTTGATATATTATAATATTTTGATATATTCTATAATATTTTGATATATTATATTTTGATATATTATAATATTTTGATATAATGTAATATTTTGATATAATCTATAATATTTTGATATAATATTCTATTTTGATATATCCTTCAAAATAAAAGCCTCGGGATGAAACTCACAGAAGGGAGACTGATTCCAGATCTAAGTCACTGCAGTCTGAATATCATTTATACTATTTATTATATTATTGATTAGCCTCGGGTCAGAACAACTGGTCTTACAGGTGAGGTGTTTCTACTTTCTGTTTGACAGGAGATCAATAAGGGGAAATCTATCATTGTTTTTTCAGTTACATTTTTGACAAATATTCAACACTAAATATAACAACTAGTCAATCTTTGTTATAAATTAATAATGGGACACTTTAACAGGGTGTTTGTTTATTTATTCAACTTTTCTTCTTTATTATATAATATTTTGATATATTATAATATTCTATGTATTATATAATATTTTGATATAATCCATATCTTTATATAATATTTGTATATATTATAATATTTTGATATAATATATTTTGATGTATTCTATAATATTTTTATATAATATTTGTATATATATTATATCGATATATATTTTATATAATCCATATTTTTATATATTCTATAATAGTTTGATATAATATTCTATAATATTTTTATATAATATATGTTGATATAATATATAATATTTTGATATAATATATAATATTTCGATATAATATATTTTTATATAATCCATATTTTTATATATTCTATAATATTTTGATATAATATATTTTTATATATTATAATATTTTGATATAATATAATATTTTGATATATTCTATAATCATTTGATATAATATACTATTTTGATATATTATTCGATAATATTTCCATATAATATAATAAAGAACACTTCTTCTGTTTTACATAAAATCACATATATATCCTCTTTGGGATGAGTTCAACAGTATTTATGTTGAATGACGAAAATGATAATGAATGCAGATTCAGTTAAAAACAGACCCACTGAGGCCCCTCTGGTCCCTGAGGACCCAGGGTCCCAGTTAGAGCTCCAGGCTGGCTGATGGGTCACTATATAACACTTTAATTAAACAACAGAAGATGCAAATATAATCCAAATACAATCTAAAACCAATAACTGATCAATTTACCATCACAGACAGAAACACAACAAATCATCACAAAGATTTTTAATAACTGATAGAAGTCGTCAATGGACTAATTGATTAGTTTACAGTGAAATCAAGATTGAAACACAACTTCAGACTGGACCAGCAGCTTTACAGGTCTATTATTACTATTATTATTATTATTATTATTATATTAATAATAATACATATTATTATTATTATTATTATGATTATTATTAAATTTTTTAATAATAATCATAATAATAACAATAACAACAATGATACTAATACCTATAATTATTATTAATATTATATTATTATTATTATTATTATTATTATTATTATTATTATTATCATTATTCAGAATAAAGATTTTAACACTTTGATCAGAAATCAATCATCAATCAATCAACTTATCAGAAGGTTTCCAGCTGTTTGAATGTCATCACACCTACTCAGGTAAACTGTCATCAGCCAATCAGCTGTCAGACTGACAGAAACATGTGACCAGTGTTTATGGTCTTCACCTGGAGAGGAACCACAGAAGAAGAAATCAGCAGGAAACACACTCGGTGGTTATTGTGCCCTGAGCTGAGCCTCTCAGGCTCTCCGTCAGAGCGGTGACCTCACCTCAGTGTGACACACATCCTTTCTTCGTCTTGCGTTTAGATCCGCCGTCTGCTCCTACAGATCAAACACACGCTCTGATTGGTTACTTAGTCTGACATCATCAGCAATAGGTCACTACACAGTTCAGACTTTACCTGCTGGACCGGTTCTGGACCTCTTTGCTGCACCAGAATCTGGATCACCGTTGTTTTCGGTTGTTCTCACTTCGAACGATGTGATCTCTTCAAACTCAGACTCCTCTTTGTGTTCTCCGGACTCCTCTGGTCTGAGCTGGTCCTCCTCGTCTCCTGCAGGACTTCTGCATCTGGTCTCTGGTTCAGGGCAGACAGAATCCTCCTCAGAGTCCTGGACTATGGTCCGGATCTGGTCCGGCTCGGTGTCAGCAGCAGCAGCAGTAGGGGTGGAGGGTTCAGAGGGGTTTTGGGTCTCTGGGGGGCCTTCGTCAGTCTCAGCTGACTCTGGTTCTGGTCTTGTTTCAGCCTGTGGATCTGAGGGGTTCTGGGCTGCCCCTGGTGGTTTTGCAAGCTTCTCTGATTGGCTGGAAAAAGACAAGTCAGACTCGTCTACCGCAGACGACCTCTGAATGCCCGCAGGATGATCTGATGACGACAACAAGGTCAAACACACAGAGTCCACCACAGTCCATACAGTCCACCACAGTCCACTACAGTCCACCAAAGTCCACTACAGTCCACCACAGTCCACTACAGTCCACCACAGTCCATCACAGTCCCCCACAGTCCAACTACAGTCCACCACAGTCCATCACAGTCCACCACAGTCCACCACAGTCCACTGCAGTCCACTACAGTCCACCACAGTCCACTACAGTCCACCACAGTCCACCACAGTCCCCCACAGTCCAACTACAGTCCACCACAGTCCACCACAGTCCCCCACAGTCCAACTACAGTCCACCACAGTCCATCACAGTCCACTACAGTCCACTACAGTCCACCACAGTCCACTACAGTCCACCACAGTCCACCACAGTCCACTACAGTCCACCACAGTCCATCACAGTCCCCCACAGTCCAACACAGTCCACTACAGTCCACCACAGTCCACCACAGTCCACTACAGTCCACCACAGTCCATCACAGTCCCCCACAGTCCAACTACAGTCCTCCACTGTCCCCCACAGTCCACTACAGTCCATTACAGTCCTCCACAGTCCACTACAGTCCTCCACTGTCCCCCACAGTCCACTACAGTCCATTACAGTCCTCCACAGTCCACTACAGTCCCCCACAGTCCTCACCGTGGACTCTGCTGCCCCTCTCAGCTCGTGGTCTGGTCTTCTTCAGGTTGTAGCCCTTCTTGATCTCAGCCAGCAGGTTGTCGATGATGCAGCCTTCGTCCTGGTTGGACACGTCCTTCCTGACTGGAGGACAGAGACATCGTGAACATCCAGATGTTTTTAGTCCAGATGTTTTGTCATTGTAATATTCTGTGTTCAGTGGGCTCTGCAGGCAGCGATCTGATTGGCTGCTGGCCTCAGAGGATTTGACGTGTATTATTTAAAACTTAGTCACATGACAGCGTACCCACAGGGGTCAGAGGTCAGACTGAATTACAGAGTTTGACTCACTGATCTTGTTGGTGTCTCCTTTGAGTTTCCGGTTCTCCTCCTGCTGTTTCCTCCTCTTCTCCATCTGCCGGCGACTCTCGTTCTCCTGACGGATAAAAAACATCAGGAGGTGATTAGATCCATCATCTTCCTCTGATCCCGGTGGCGGGGGCATCAAGCTTAGCAGGGGGACAGGTCCAGCTGACCTTGATGGCTTTGAGGAACAGGCCTCTGAAGGTCTTGATGGTGTTGAGGAGTTCGTCGATGGAGAAGGTGCTGCTGTCCTCACACAGGTAGACGGACAGATCTGTCCTCTGGTCCTCAATTGAGGACAACAGCTGCTGCAACTGCTCACATGCCTGCAAGCTCTCCTGAAAATACAACACAGAAGAAGAAGACGACAAAGAGCAGGTAAATACACAGAAACATCTACATGTGAACATGAAATATAATATACCTAATAAAGATGAATCAGAGCAGTCTGCTCTGCTCTACCTGTATGGTCGACAGGTACTGATCCTTCAGCTCCTTCAGCTCCTCAGACGGACTCGAAACTTTCTTCTCAAAGTTTTTCAGCTGTTTCATCAGAGTGTTGCTTTCAGACTGAATCGACTCCAGATTCATCCTGCAGACACAAACACACTCAACATCAGCCCAACATCAGGCCAACATCAGGCCGACATCAGGCTGACATCAGCCCAACATCAACCCAACCCAACATCAGGCCCACATCAACCCGACATCAGCCCAACACCAGGCCGACATCAGCCCAACATCAACCCAACATCAACCCAACATCAGGCCCACATCAGGCCGACATCAGCCCAACATCAGCCCGACATCAGCCCAACATCAGCCCGACATCAGCCCGACATCAGGCCGACATCAGCCCAACATCAGCCCAACATCAACCCATCCTCAGTCCATCATCAGCCCGACATCAGGCCAACATCAGCCGGACATCAGCCCAACATCAACCCAACATCAAGCCGACGTCAGCCCAACATCAACCCAACATCAGACCGACATCAGCCCGATATCAACCTGACATCAGCCCAACATCAAGCCGATGTCAGCCCAACATCAGGCCAACATCAGCCCAACATCAACCCAACATCAAGCCGATGTCAGCCCAACATCAGGCCAACATCAGCCCAACATCAACCTGACATAAGCACAACATCAACCCAACATCAGCCCGACATCAGCCCGATATCAACCTGACATCAGCCCAACATCAAGCCGATGTCAGCCCGACGTCAACCCAACATCAGGCCAACATCAGGCCAACATCAGCCCAACATCAACCTGACATAAGCACAACATCAACCCAACATCAGCCCGACATAAGGCTGACTTCATCCCAACATAAGCCCAACATCAGGCCACAGCAGAGAGTTACAGAGAGTTGACTCTCTGATCTGTTTACCCAGCAGCCCTTTCGCAGATCTCCAGATCATCCGGCAGGTTCAGCAGGTCCGGATGGTTCTGCTCCGCCTCCTGTTCATCACAGACAAACAACAATAACAACAATAACAACAGCAGCAGAGTTATAATATAGCTTTAATGAAGAGGTGCAGCAACACAATGCACAATGAGAGCTATTAAATCTATAATAATTACAGGGGAAAGTCCAATAGTCATTGAAAAGGTTCCAGGAGTGATTGAAACCAGTATGACCAGTATGACCAGTAGGCTGTGTTACCTCCAGGATGTGGTGCAGCAGGGTGATTCTGGACTTGTTGGCTTTAGTTTCTGTCAGTTTGAGCAGAGTGCTGATCTTAAAACCTTCAGCGTTCCCCGTGTGAGTCCCCTGATATGATGACATCACACAATGACTGATGACATCACAGGTCAACAAGTGACATCACATCAGATTAGATGGCATCTGACATCTTCAGCTGACTGACTGAGGTTTTATTGTGTTTGACCATTAAAGAAATATTTCATTTGTTTATTCACATCAAACTTCCTCCGACTTATATTAATAAATATATAAACAACAACACTGTTGACGTGATCAGTATGTGACATCATCAATTCATCATTTATTTCTGTCGTTATATTGAAGGAATGAATATTCTCACATAGTTGAGAAAGTTTCCAACACTCAGGATGAGTTTACAGAAGCTGGGCAGACGAGTGCTCTCCCTCACACCTGGACACACAACACAACACAACACAACACAACACAACACAACACAACACAACACAACACAACACAACACAACACAACACAGTTCTATATAAATAATATCATTCATTACACAGTCTTGTTCAATACTACCTATTTTCTTTAGGAAGTAGTGAGATAATGAACAGCTAGCCGGTCATTGTTGTGAAATAAAGCCCTTCAACGTCGGGGTTTATTTCACTATAATGACCGTCTTGCTGTACATTATCACTTACTTAGTGTGTATTTGGTGTGTATTTAGTGTGTTAGTGTGTATTGGTGTGCATTAGTGTGTATTTAGTGTGTATAGTTTGTATTAGTGTGTATTTGGTGTGAATAGTTCGTATTGGTGTGTATTTGGTGTATACTGGTGTGTATTGGTGTGCATTAGTGTGTATTTAGTGTGTATAGTTTGTATTAGTGTGTATTTGGTGTGAATAGTTCGTATTGGTGTGTATTTGGTGTATACTGGTGTGTATTGGTGTGTATTTGGTGTGTATTAGTGTGTATTTAGAGTGTCTTTGTGTGTGTTTGGTGTGTATAGTGTGTATTGGGTGTGTATTAGTGTGTTTATGGTGTGTATTGGTGTGTATAGTGTGTAATGGGGTGTATTTAGTGTGTATTAGAGTGTATTGTACTGGTGTGTTTACAGACTGTAACAGGCTCGGTCCAGCAGCTGAGCTTTGGGCTTCAGAGTCTCCAACAGACCGCTGCTCTCCTCACACAGCAACATACACTCCACCCTCAGAGAGTAACTGGAACACACACACAATACATGAGTACATGACTACATGAGTACATGAATACATGAACACATGAGTACATGAATACATGAGTACATGAATACATGAACACATGAACACATGAACACATGAGTACATGAGTACATGAATACATGAACACATGAACACATGAGTACATGAATACATGAACACATGAACACATGAACACATGAGTACATGAACACATGAGGACATGAGTCCAGTCATCCCAGGTGTGTCTCTTATCTGAAGACATCAGGTGGCGTCGTTCTCCTACCTGGGGAGATTCAGCAGCTGCAGGTAAAACTGGTCCACCGACGCCAACTTGTCCTTGTCCACCTGGTGAGACTTCAGGTTCTCTACCTGAGGAAGGACAGGTGAAAGACAGGTATGACACATGTAAAAGACAGATGAAGGACAGGTATAGGACAGGTGTCACTGTGACCTCTGACCTCATGTTTCTCCGGCAGCAGTTTGATCAGCTGTTTCAGAACCTCCACGTCAAATTTGGACCTGTCTCCTCTCCGGATCAGAGACACAAAGTCCTCATGGGAACTGCAGGAGAGACAGACAGGAAACAGGTGAGACATGGGGGACGTGTGATGGACAAGTCAGGTAAGTACAGGACAAGTAGGACAGGTGAAACTGGTGAAAGAAAGACAGGTGAGGCAGAAAAAGGTGAGGTCATGGACAAGTGAGACAACAAGGGACAGACAACAGGTGAAGCAGGTACAGTAGGAGGACAGCTAGGGCAGGTAAAGAGCAGAACAAATAGGTGAGACAGGTGAGACATGAACAAGGTTAGGTTTAGTACAGGTGAGGTGTGACAGACAGGTAGAACACAAAGGACAATAAAAGACAGTTAAGACAAGGTAACAGGTGTGAAATTTTAGTTGAGTGTGTGTAAGGACAGGTGAGACGGATGGGACAGGTGAAGGACAAGTGATGCAATTAGAAGACAATTAGGACAAATAAAATGACAGGTGTGAAATGGACAGGTAGAGCATGAAGCCTTTGGTCACCATTTGAACTGCTTCAGGAAGATGTTGAGGTTCAGGCTCTTCTTGGCATCGATGAAGGAAATCTGTGGACGAAGTTAACGGATGAGGACTGACTAGACATTAATTTGTCTGTCTGTCCTCGACCGTGCAGCTGAGGACATGTCTCTATACTCTATAACTGTTGTACCTCTTTGGGCTCAGTCTTGGCTTTGGTTCTGATCTTGGTCTCAGTTGGAGGAAAACTGAAGAGCTGCTCAATGCTGCAGTAATCTGGTTCCACCGAATCTGAAGACGCCGACGTCCACAAGGACTGATGAGCTACAGAGAGACGTGGACATAAATACATCTTCAGTGACCCACGTATGAAGACCAGAGTCTTGGATCTGACCCAGTCCACACAGGACGGACTACTGAAGGTTAGGGATGCCAGAACTTTAGTAGTTGATACCAATAAAAACATTCAAGGTCAATGCCTAACCGTAACCATCTTGCGAGAGTTTCGCAATTTGCGTGTTACCTTCTAACTTCAACCAGAATTTACCTTCGCTCTCATTTTTACTGATTAGAGCCTGAATGCATCATAATGTAAATGGCATCTCCCGTGTTGAAATCGGCAGAACGAAAGCTAGTTAACGTTAGCTGTTAGCAGCCAGTAAGTCCAGCTCTGTGTTAGACCTACCGGCTGCTAACAGCTAACGTTAACTAGCTTTCGTTGTGTGGAGAGCCGGGCCGTAACAAAGGTATTAAACATGTTCCAACCTCACAACACTCACCTGTCACCGCTCTGGACGGGAGTTTCTGCCAGTTCAGTTTCTTCATACGGAGGGTGGGACAGGGGGTGGGGTTGTAATACGACCTGCCCAGACTCTGAGCTGTCTGGGCTTCAATGATGTCACCTGAAGGAGGGGGAGGCGGAGGGGGTGGAGCTCCCATTCCAGGTAAGGGCGGAGGAGGGGGAGGAGCTCCCATTCCAGGTAAGGGCGGAGCAGGGGGTGGAGCTCCCATGCCAGGTAAGGGCGGAGCAGGGGGTGGAGCTCCCATGCCAGGTAAGGGCGGAGCAGGGGGTGGAGCTCTCATTCCCGGTAAGGGCGGAGCAGAGGGTGGAGCTCCCATGCCAGGTAAGGGCGGAGCAGGGGGTGGAGCTCCCATTCCAAGTAAGAGGGGAGGACTGGGTGAAGCTCCCATTCCAAGTAAGGGTGGAGCAGGGGGTGGAGCTCCCATTCCAAGTAAGGGCGGAGCAGGGGGTGGAGCTCCCATTCCAAGCAAGGGGCAGGACGGAGCCCATGGCGTAGTAGAAGGACTGTCCGGTAGTCGAGTCTGAACCGCTCTGTCGACGGTTCGGCTCTTGCGATTGGCTGAGAGGAACTTTTGTGGGAGGAGCCTCTCCAGCAGTGAGTCAGCAGAATCTAAATCGTCTATAAAACACACAGGCTGCATAGTGAGGACCTTTTGGCAAAGAGATATATATAATTGTTATAATAATTATTACTATTTAACAGCTATTTACTACACTACTACATTTCCATCGCTCTCGTTTCACTCTCCACCAGCACCACACCGTTGTTGTTTGCTATCGTCAAGTGACAAACTAACTGCTATCAGTTCTTCTTTGCTGCTCTAAAACAGTAGCTGCCAGTGGCAGCCATGATACATCCAAGGTGACAGCACAGTGAAGGCTACTGTTTTGGAGCAGTAAAGAAGAAGAATTGATTTCCAGTAAAACAAGTTGATTTTTTCTGGGTTAATAAATTATGAAATCGGATCTGCGCATAGATTGGCGTACTCGCCGATACTCGATCCCGATGTTTGGGGCAGTATCAGACACATTTCAGATACTGGTATCGGAACAACATACGGATTTTCAAAGAAGAGAGACCTGGTCCAAATAGACCCGATCTAAGCGGATTAGACTATTTTGAACCTGGTCCGACTTGGGTTCCATATCGAGTATTGATTTTCTCAGATTCGTGAAGTGGACCCATGAAGACCTCTACTCTGAGGACAACATCCTGATCATTGATCTATTTGTAAGGGTGGTCGGACTCACCGTCCTGGGACAGCAGCGTGGCTCTGTCAGCCAGCATCTCCAGAGCTAACCAGATCTCAGATCTGTCCGGATCCACCAACAGCAAGGCCTGAAGGATGGACAGCAGCTGGACAGAGGACGGACTGCTGGACACCTGGACAGAGAGGGAGGGGGGGAAAACAGGTAGAGAGATAATCTTTACAAAATGAGGTTTGGCATCAACGGTTAAAATTATGTATTTTGCAGTATACTAGACCAGGCATTGTGCAGGTGTAGGTGGTGTTATTGTGCAGGTGTAGGTGGTGTTATTATGCAGGTGTAGGTGGTGTTATTATGCAGGTGTAGGCGGTGTTATTTTGCAGGTGTAGGTGGTGTTATTGTGCAGGTGTAGGTGGTGTTATTGTGCAGGTGTAGGTGGTGTTATTGTGCAGGTGTAGGTGGTGTTATTGTGCAGGTGTATGTGGTGTTATTGTGCAGGTGTAGGTGGTGTTATTTTGCAGGTGTAGGTGGTGTTATTGTGCAGGTGTAGGTGGTGTTATTGTGCAGGTGGTTTTATTTTGCAGGTGTAGGTGGTGTTATTTTGCAGGTGTAGGTAGTGTTATTGTGCAGGTGTAGGTGGTTTTATTTTGCAGGTGTAGGTGGTGTTATTATGCAGGTGTAGGTGGTGTTATTATGCAGGTGTAGGTGGTGTTATTGTGCAGGTGTAGGTGGTGTTATTGTGCAGGTGTAGGTGGTATTATTATGCAGGTGTAGGTGGTGTTATTATGCAGGTGTAGGTGGTGTTATTGCGCAGGTGTAGGTGGTGTTATCTTACAGGTGTAGGTGGTGTTATGTGCAGGTGTAGGTGGTGTTATTTTGCAGGTGTAGGTGGTGTTATTTAGAATGAGTAGGTGGTGTTATTGTGCAGGTGTAGGTGGTGTTATTCTGCAGGTGTAGGTGGTGTTATTGTGCAGGTGGTTTTATTTTGCAGGTGTAGGTGGTGTTATTTTGCAGGTGTAGGTGGTGTTATTGTGCAGGTGTAGGTGGTGTTATTGTGCAGGTGTAGGTGGTTTTATTTTGCAGGTGTAGGTGGTGTTATTGTGCAGGTGTAGGTGGTGTTATTGTGCAGGTGTAGGTGGTGTTATTATGCAGGCATAGGTGGTGTTTTGTGCAGGTGTAGGTGGTGTTATTGTGCAGGTAAAGGTGGTGTTATTGTGGAGGTGTAGGTGGTGTTATGTGCAGGTGTAGGTGGTGTTATGTGCAGGTGTAGGTGGTGTTATGTGCAGGTGTAGGTGGTGTTATGTGCAGGTGTAGATGGTGTTATTGTGCAGGTGTAGGTGGTGTTATGTGCAGGTGTAGATGGTGTTATTGTGCAGGTGTAGGTGGTGTTATGTGCAGGTGTAGGTGGTGTTATTATGCAGGTGTAGGTGGTGTTATGTGCAGGTGTAGGTGGTGTTATGTGCAGGTGTAGGTGGTGTTATGTGCAGGTGTAGGTGTAGGTTACCTTGGTGAAGAGCGAGGTGAAGACGTGCTGGTGGCTGCTCATGTCGATGCCTCCGTACAGTCTCTCCATCTCCTCCTCGTCCTCCGTCAGAGAGTCCTCGAACGCATCACACTGGATGTTCAGGTCCTCGTCCTCCGTCTCCCTGGAGACCGAGAGACAGACGGAGGTCACACACTGACGGACACGTTGATTATTGATTATTAGAGATTGTATTAATAGAATCGGTACCTCAGTCTGGGCAGCACATCCAGCAGCTGCAGTCCTGTAACAACATGTTAGCGTAGGAGCAGTTTGAACTTTAAGTTTAGGAGTTCACATAAAATGTCTAGAGGGGACGTGGACAACGCCCGTCAGGGTGTCCATAATCAGGACTTAATGGACACCTTGTCGGCCCCTTAAATATTGAAGGATTTGTCGTACCGATGAACTCCTGTCTCAGTCGGTCCCTCTTTCTCAGGTCTTCCTGTCCCAACACGAGGACGTTGAAGACGCTCATCAGCGTCACCATGTACGGGACGTTATCGGTGCCGTGAAGCTCGTTCATGATCACACTGAAGCGATACTTCTGCTTCTTCAGACTCTGGACACAAACACAGGACGTCAAACAGCTCGCTTAGATTCACCAAAACACAAACAACTTTAAAACTTTAACATAATTTATAAAGGTTCTGATGAAAATAATAATATGTTTTTATTTCTTATCCTATTAACACTCTAAGATGGTGAACATGGTAAAGAAGGTTTAACCAAAGAGTATACAGTAGAAGCAAATAGATGAAACTCCAATTTTTTTTTTTACAACAGCCGCTGCCGCCATTTTGGACTGAAAACGCTTATTATCTTTATAATATTTTATTGTTCAACACAAGACATTTCAGTAGGATATGACAATAGAATAGAAATATTATAGTTTTACTTTTGTACGACTTTGTGGGCGAATACTGCAAATATATAAATATTGCAATACTTTCATCAGTGAACATCATCACTCAATCACCATTGTATTACAATGGAGGACGAAACCTGCCAAAATAAAAAAAATAAATGAATAAATAAATAAATAAATGACTCGATAAATACATAAATGTGCCATTAAAAGTAGCAAAAATAATATTAAAAATATATGTAGTCATTAAATAATTGATAAATGTATTTATTGATTGATTGATGAATAAATAAATACATTTAAAAATTTATAAAAATAAATACATAAATTAATAAAAGTTGAAATTAAAAATGAATACAATACAATTAATAATACAATTAATACAAAGATATATAAATAAAAAAGCAAATTAAAACAGAAATATATCATATAATTTATGTCATATTTTTTAAAAATTACTAAATTACTACATTTAATTTTATTATTATTTTGCTACTTTTAATGGCATATTTATGTATTTATAATTTATATTTGAGTAATTTATTTATTTATTCATTTATTTTTGCATATTTCGTCCTCCATATATTACCTCATTCAGTGACTTAACAAAAAATGTATTTAAATGAAATTCATTTCATTGGCACTTTAAATATAACTACTTTATTATACATCTTATCGGACTATAGAGGTTTATCCATATATAATAAAACTAACATCTAGTATTTCTAAATGACATGTGCGTTTTTTGGGTGAACTGCAGTTATAAAACATCGTCAGCTGACATGAGGGCAGATATCTGATATGTGGAGGGGGTTTTTGCATTTTTTGGAAGAGACCGTTGTTGTTCTTCCGGAGAGGAAAGACAGGTAAGGTCTTGCCCACTTGATGATGGTATCCCATCACGCCACGGTTCTTTTTTCAGAACGAGTGAAAACAAGCCTGGGCGAAGCCGATGCCAGGAACACGCCGACATCTCGAAGTGATCGGAGATGTTTGTTCTGAGTCATATCCGTAGCTACACCCTGCTGATACACACTCACTGATAACTGATAACAAAAAGAAAATGTAAGAGCTGATAATGAACCTGTTCACACGGCAGTGTCCAAGTTTCAGCTCAATCTGGTTTTAGATGTATTAAAACGTGCAGCAGTGACTTCAGAGCCTTGTTTAAATCTTTTAAATATTTAGATGTTCTGCTATAGAGACAAACACAAAATGAGCAAAATACCACAGAAATATAAACTAACTAGAAAATGCATTTCCTGCTGAAAATGCGTGGGAATGCTGACAGCTGAAATTAATGCAAGGTATTGCTGAAAATGCAGAAATGTGAAATGACTTGACTAAAAATGTTAAAGCTCAAATGCGTTGCACTGCACTGCTGAAAACCCTAGAAGATGAAATGTACAACTGGCAGGGTTGGAAGCTGAACTGCATTAGCTAAAGAAGCTAAGAGCTGAAATACATTGCTTGAAAAGCTGGAAGCTAAACTCTAATACTGTCAAAAGTGGACAATTTGAATTTTCCTGAATAGGCGGAAAGAAGAAATGCTTTGTATGTAAATCAGACAGATGAACTGCACTGCTAAACACAAACAGAGACAGACAGACAGACAGACAGAGTAGTATTTGGGTGAAACACACCTTTAAAACTATAAGTGCTTGCACAGAAATAGTATTTTGACCAAATGAACCTTTAAAAACTATAAGTCGTTAAATTTTTTTTGAAGAAGTTGAATAAACCTTAGAAGAACAATACTGCTGAATCAGCATTCCCACAACTAGACTAGTAAGCAAATATGTTGGAGTCAAGTTGGCATCATTTCCTCCTCTAGTATCAACTAGGGGTGGGAAAAAAATTGGTTCACCTAAGTATCGTGATTTTTAAATTTATTTTGAAATCGATTTTTTAATGCCAGCATCGATATATTTACTTCATTTGAGTCTGCAGAGGTCGAAGGAAGTTACCGCTTTTATTATTGTAGTCTGGTGCTGCTGTAGTGGTGCTCTTTCACTATAATTTGATCCTGCCAGCGATTGAACCGTTGTTACTGATACTTTAGTAAACTAAATTATACTCCACTTGTCAGAAATCACCAATAAATAAAAGCTAAACTATCTGCATGGACAGATCTGAGAAAAAGATGTTCAGATTTGGGCGTCGTGAGCCTTTAAAGTGACGAGCTGACTCTCTCTGAGGTGACCTGTAGTTACCTTGTAGTGGTCGAGGGCGTCCAGGGCCAGGTGGTGACCCTGAGGATCAAACAGAGCGAGGGCCGCCAGCAGCTCAAACACCTGCATCTTTACCATGACGTTAGACGTGTCCAGAGCTGACACAGGAGAACACAGAGACAGACAACATAACAGCATGAGTCAGGAATGTTAATTCACCTGATGAACCAAAGAAAAACGAAGGATGGGATATGGAACGAAAGAGGAACCGATGGATGGAAAGCGGAACCAATGGACGGAAGGTGGAAAACAGAAACCTGATGAACCCACCCTGGGTCAGCGTCCTGACGTAGCCCTCGTTGTGCAGGATGAAGTGCAGTCCTTCAGACGAGTTCATCACGGCTCGGACGCAGGCGACGCAGGTCATCTGCAGCAGAGCGTTGGCGATGCGAGCGCTGCCGCGACCGGAAAGACGCTCCAACGCCTCCATCAGAAGGTCCAGACCCCGCAGCTCCAGGAACTGCACCATCCAGGCCTGATCGCTGGCCTCCAACCGCCGCCGTAAACCAGAGTAGTTCACCACCGTGGGAACCTGAAGGGGGTCACGGAGAGGTCAGAGACGGGTGCTGCCACATCAATACCAGATATTAACAACATATTGATGTTTGAACACAATAAGAGGCTGCTGGTCCTTTAACAGTAGAACACAACTAGAGTTGTGGGTGTAGTTCCCTGCAGTGTCCACCAGGCGTCAGCAGTCCTACCTGCAGCAGTCTGATGCAGAGTTCGGGGTCGGCATTCTCCAGATTGGCCTCCAGCGTGGCATCGGGGTCGTCGGCGGGAGTTCCTGTCATGCGTTCCTTCACCGCCCCCCATTTGGTTTTGGCTGCCATGACGACGAGAAGCTGCAGAGAGACTGAGGGGTTTTATTGATCTTAAAAAAGTCCATTATGATTATTATGAAATAAATACTAAACAAGACAAACAGAGGTCTGAATCTTTCGATATCTCACGATTCGATTTAGATTCTTGGGGGTCACGATTCATCTCAAAACAATTCCTGATTCAAAATGAGTCCATATCCAATAAGGGGAGTCTCGTGGGTACCCATAGAACACATTATTATTCACATATCTGGAGGTCAGAGGTCAAGGGACCTCTTTGAAAATGGCCATGACAGTTTTGCCTTCGCTAAAACAGCCTCTTAAAAACAGTAATGTCCCGTGAACTGAAGCAAAGCGCTGACGGAGGATTTAATAATAATAATTTAATAACACTGAAGAAGAATGTTTGAGTCAGCAGATCTTCAGCGTTGAGACAAACTGTCATTGTCCTGTGACTGTGTGGTATTTCACTTCATAAATACGTCTTTGTGTCGAGTTGATGAACTCTTCTTCAGTGTTTCTGCAGTAAAACATGATTTTTTTCTGCTGGTTTTATTTAAATATCGACAAACTGAAGACACACAGACTGAAATGAGCTGAAAACGATCAGCTGATTTATTGACAGAAAAATAATCTGAATTGTTTAATTTCTTTAAGCAGAAAATAAAAACAAATGCTTTGTTACTACTTTGTTTTGTCACATATAAAAAGTAAATAACTATAAATAACTAAATGACATTATAATATATATAATAAACTAAATAGCTTTCACTTTTAGACTCAATAAATCATCTGATACTGTTTTTATATTTCATTAAATTACTATGAACTGTTTTTCCGTCATTGTGTACATTTGGTTTTTGCACCTTATTGAATCTTTATTGTTTATATTTTGATTTATTTGCACTCTTTAATTCTTTGTTCTGTAAGTGCTGCACATCAGTTTCCCTCCAGATAAATAAAGTTTATTTTACTGGAGTTTAATGAAAATAATATAATATAGGAGGTTTAAAGAATAAACGCTGTCCTGATCAACACAAGCGTCTTTGAGTTCCTGAAAAGCGCTATATAAGTCAAATTTATTATTATTATTACTTACATTTGATTCAATCACGATATAAAAGAGCGCGGTGTTGCATCTCAGGTGAGTGTATGACCCAGGTGAGTGTATGCAGGTGTGATGACGGACAGTGTGGGTGGAGAAATTCCTTCATGGCAGCCGAGGTGGAGCCGAGTTAACAGTCTGATGAAGTAATATTTATAACTTCATTTATACTGCACTTAAAAACAAGTTATAAAGTGTAATAAAATACAAATGATTCAGATTTAAATAAAGTACAAATGCAGTAAAATCAGAGAATAGAACCTGTTTATTTTCAGTGTTATTAATGAGTTCAGTTCCTGCAGGTTTACTGTTCAATAAATAACTTCTGTTCTTTGACTCCAAATCAGATGTTTGAAACTCTGACGACGGCTGACTCAACCTTCATCTCTCTCCTTCTGTAAACTGTATATTTTTGTGTATTTTGCATATTCATTGCATGCATTTTGTGTATATTTTGTGTGCATTTTGTGTATACTTTGTATGTATTTTGTGTGTATTTTGTTTTCATTTCGTGTATACTTTGTATGTAATTTGTGTACATTTTGTGTATATTTTGTGTGTATTTGATGTACATTTTGTGTATATTTTGTGTGTGTTTGATGTATATTTTGGGTATACTTTGTACGTATTTTGTGTGTATTTCCTGTGTATTTTGTTTATATTTTGTGTGTATTTTTTTTGCATGTACTTTGTATGTATCTTGTGTATATTTTGTATGTATTTTGTTAATATTTTGATAAGAAATTACTGGTTAAAATAACGATTTTTAAAAACTCAAATTACAGACAAAAAATATTTGTGTAAAGTGTAAAATTATTAGTGTGAAGAATCACATTAAATGTTACCCTTAAATAGACATTAGATATTAATATTAGTGTTAACAGTAATGTGACTTTTGAGACGCAAGAACAAGAAGAAGAAGAAAATTGACTGAATTCACTTTATCTTTGTCACAAAGTCCATGTTTACTGATTTAAGGAAACAGCAGACTGAACTCATCTGCTCTGGATTTTAAAAATAAAAGGTGTGTATTTTAGTCCAGTTATTGATAGTTGTTATATTTCACAATGTTGGATCAATAGCTCATGTATTATTATTATATCAGCATTAAACAGTGTTTTGTTCAGAGTGTGGTTTCTGTCTGACCCACCCAGCTGACTGACCTCTATATGAACTATACCAGACTCCCTTTAAAACTCACAGTATTTAATGTCCATTGGCACTTCAACAAAAGCATACAGAAGGTACAACATACCTTTAAATACTGGTGGAATACAGAGAGTATCCTGGTCAATTCGGCATCATCATTTTCTTCATTACTATTAAACTTACTTTCTTAAACACCTTAAATGACGCGGTTGTCTGCAGCGCACCGCTGTTTGTTTTGGTGGATTCGGGTAATGTTAGTAGCGGGCAAAGCAGATTTAAAAGTGTTTATTTTATTTGAATAAGAAAGTCGGACTGATTTAACACATGCCGAATGACAGAGTGGAGAAAACTGATTCAGATGGTGTTTTAGTTTAAATTAATAGAGGAGTGTTTGTTTAACAAAGATCTAATAAGGTTTAAAATGATAGTTTTTCAGATCAAGTTCGGCAGCGACAGGAACATTCGGACAGATGTTTGACCATCACATGAACTCTACTCTTTTAAATGATTGTTTCTCATAAATATGTTTATATTTATGTCCTTACCGTGATTACCGGAGGGCAGGAGTCTCTGTCTGTTTACCGTGATAACTGGAGGATTGTCTCTGTATCCGGAGGGCGGGTTTTTAACGGTTAGTAGTGAAAGTTGAGAAACTTCTTCTCTGCTCTGAATCACAGCCGCAGGATGTGGGCGGGGTCAGAGGTCAGCGCGGTACCAGCCGCCACATCATCTGCGCGCGGGCGTGTCCGCTGGGTTCTAATAAAAGTTACAAATATAACTCCGGTTGTTTGAAGTAGGGAGGAGCATCAACAAGTTAAATATACAGTGTAAGCTGTTTTCTACGATCGCATAGGGACACATTGAGGAAAAAAAAAAAATCTGAGATTTCGAGAATAAAATTCCTAATATGATGAGAATAGTCACAAATTTAAGAGAAAAAAGTCTTATTACGAGAATAAATTCATAGGTTTATGAAAAAAAGCCGTAATATTATAAGAATAAAGTCAGAAGTTCACAAGAAAAAAAGTTGTAATATTATGGGAATAAAGTCATAAATTTACAAGAAAAAAGTCGTAATATTACGAGAATAAAGTTATAGGTTTAAAAAAAAAAACTCGTAATATTATGGGAATAAAGTCATAATATTACGAGAATAGTCATCGGTTTACGAGAAAAAATGTCGTAATCTCATGATAATAAAGTCATAGGTTTGCAAGAAAAAAATAGATAGAAAAAAGTCTAGTCTAGTATTTTGAGAATAAATTCGTAATATTACGAGAATAAAGTCATAAGTTTATGAGAAAAAAAGTCGTAAGATTATGAGAATAAAGTCATAATGTTACGAGAATAAAGTCATAGGTTTATGAGAAAAAAAGTCGTAAGATTATGAGAATAAAGTCATAATATTACGAGAATAAAGTCATAGGTTTATGAGAAAAATAGTCATAATATGAGAATAAAGTCATAAATTTACGAGAATAAAGTCATAAGTTTACAAGAAAAAAAGCCGTAATATTATGAGAATAATGTCATAATATTACAAGAATAAAGTTATAGGTTTAAAAAAAAAAAAGTCGTAATATTATGGGAATAAAGTCATAATATTACGAGAATAGTCATCGGTTTACGAGAAAAAAAGTCGTAATATCATGATAATAAAGTCATAGGTTTGCAAGAAAAAAAGTTGTAATATTCTGGGAATAAAGTCATAAGTTTACGAGAAAAAAAGTTGTAATATTACGAGAATAAAGTCATAAGTTTACGAGAAAAAAGTCATATTATAAAGTAGTAATTTTACGTGTTATTTTAGAGGGGAAATAGAGCAGCGAGCCTTCTGTGTAAAATGAGAAACGTGGAGTATCTTGTGAAGTTCTACTTTAGTTTAGGTTTCACAAATAAGGAAATACTTCATCTTTTGGTACATCAGCACCACATTATCATCAGTATCAGGACCTTGAAGAGATTGTGCAAGAAACTGCGTTTATTCTGAAGAAAGAATCACACAGACCTGATGGGGGAACTGCCTCTTTTGTGGAGGAAGAAATTACTTTTTTTTTCTCGTAAAGTTATGACTTTATTCTCATAACGGTTTATTTCTCTGATCCATAGCTTTGTTCTCACTAACGCCGCTCCCTCTCTCCATTCACTCCATCGCTGCTCTCTCTCTCTATCAGAGGAGGGGCCAACCTTTAATTAACTAAACTGTTAACTAACTATCTATACATCAAAACTAAATCAGAGACGTGACACAAGAAACATTTTCAGCTGCTTTTTTTATTTGGAAGAAAACATTGTTTATATTCTTTTATAAAAAATACATTATCAGAGAAGGATGTAAATATGTCTGTTAATTCTTTAAAAAACAATTCTCACATTTTACACCGTCATGTAAAAACGTATTTAACTTTGAATGATTAAAACCGTGTACAGTAGAAACATTACATTTGATTTGTGTGACATGTTAAATTAACAACAATGTGCAATATGAATAATACATAATAAAATAAGATGAAATGAATAATAATAATAACAAATTAAAAGTTACATACTACACACACCCAAAAGGAAACAAACAACAACACCACACTATTACTAAAAATACTTATAACTAAAGATGTTCCGATACCATTTTTTCCTTCCCGATACCGATTCCGATACCGAGTACCGATACCGAGTACCGAGTACCGATACCGAGTACCGATCCAATACCAGAGAGATAAAAAAAAGTTATTATTATTATTATTATTATTATTATTATTATTAAACAGCTGTGACAGACTACCTGCAGACAGTTCTTCTTCTCTGCTCTAAAACAGTAGTTGCCATGGCAGCCACGATACACCACTTTGAAGTGTAAATGTAATCGCCAGAAGTAAAAAGCTAACGTTAGGCTATAAAAAAAACTACACCGCGGCCAACAGGAAGTGCTAAAATGCTGACTCATTTCTGTGTTAATTAACGAGTTCAATGAAACAGAATCAGATTTCTGAGAACTGAAGACTGTCCTCTTAATAACCACCATCAGGCTCCAGGCTGACATTGAATCAAGCAAATAGGTCATACATGTAGGAATATACAGCCTCATGTGTAGCACAACATGCACGGTCACAATAAAGATTCAAACCGGGTTGTTGGAGTGATGACATTAAGGAGTATCTGAGCCCACCTGAAGTCCGTCCTCCTCTCCGTCCTGCTGAACATCCAGATGAGAGTTCCTTCGCTCGGATCCAGTGGTCCTAAACATTTCACAAATCTGTTGGAGTCCTGTTGAACTGTGGAGAACCACTGGACCAAAGAGGATCAGCAGAGTCCGCCGAGCTTGTGACGCTCTGAACCGCGTCCTCGACCATTTATACCCTGAACCTCCCCGAACCTCCTGAACCGGTCTGCCCGGCTACCGATGACACACCTGAGCTGTGTTCCGGTGGACTCACCTGCTCCACCTGTTAGTTCACCTGCTCAGGTTGATACGCCTGTCTCAGTGTCATCCACACTCTGCTTTATTTAAACCCTTTTATAGTGCTGGGAAAGTACTTTTACTCAAGTACTGTACTTGATGAAGTAGTGGCTATACGTTCCAAATCAAATACTTTTTATTTTTTACTTTTGGTTGTATTTATAAAGCTCATTTCTAATCTTCTTTACACGACATGTCAGCATTCACCCATATTCACACACACATTCATACACTGATGGCATGCTCGCTGGAGAGTCGACCCGTCCTTCCCACGCTTCCCATTCATCCTCCTGCAGATTTACCTCATCGTATATATATTATTTTGTTAACAACCAACCAGACAGGCTGAGAATCTTCATCTTCCTTCGTATAAAACATCCCGTGGTCAGTTATTCTATCAGATTTTGTGGAGTTTTGTGGAGAAATGCTCTGCTGACTAAAACAATTCACTCTTAGAAACTGTAAATACGACAACTACTCCGACTTCTTTGTATTTTTGTTTTCTTTTTTAACTTTACTCCTATACTTTACACTCTATATTTTTATATGAGAAACGTTTTGAACACTAATATCTAAAATGCACTGTTGATTTTTGTCATTGTAATATTTTTACCTATAGTATATTCTTTGGGTGTGGTTTCTTATATAAGACATTACAGGTTTCTACCACACCCTCCCACGTATTTTACATTCCTTTAATGTGAATCGTATTTTGCAATCGTATGTGTGAAACAAATAAACATAAGCATTGTCTATGTAAGCAGTCGTGCAATGCATTCTGGTAGCGTGGCGGCGTGATTCGAGAGACGGTGGCGTCACATCGGTCGCTCCTCATTTGCATAAAGTTGAGGTCCAGGTTGCAAATCAGCGGGCGTCCGACGCGACTCGCCGCCTCTGGAAACTCCCAAGGAAACTTTTAAAATAACCGTTGTCGACCACCTTTTTCTGTCTAAAATTAATATAAATGACATTTGTAATGAAATGAAATGGCCATTATGAAAGGCAAACTCTATGTAGAAAGAAAGGGCTGACAGCAGCAGCAGAAACGCAACAGGAGCGCTACTGGTGCGAACACCACACGCGTGAAACACGCAGCCGTTAAGCGAGGCAGCCACCACGCGCTGCTGACGTTCCCTGTGTGGACAAAGCGTGAGTGCCTGAGTGGCTTGTGTCTAGTGGCAGTCCATCAAGCATCCAACGCTGGGAAGCGAGGCGATATATTTAGTGCAGATACATGAAAACGTAGTTTTTATTTCAACCATCCGACGTCTTATACGTACAGTAGTACTGTAAGTTTGGGAGAAATCAATCTCCACACCACTCTTCAATTAAATATACACACTCAGATGACTCTTTAAGACATCGCACACTCAGATCTCACTCTGCATTTACACTTAAAACCATTTTCTTATCCTTTCTGCCTTTCCGAGCTTTGAATGGTGTGAAGATGATGATCACATGAGAATCCTCCTCGTTGTTAAATAATATTCAAAGAACAGAAAAGCTTTCTCTTCAAAGCCCTGGTTCAAGTGGTACGAGTTTGTTTCTTTGTCCAGTGCTTTAAGAGCTGGTTTAAAGGCTAAAGCCGGTCTTAGCATCCTGCTAAATACATCACTTTAATTGTGTCATACTGCTGAGGAACGCAGTATGCAGTATGTACAGTATGTACATGCTAAGTCTTCTTCTGGCAGACTAGATAGTATGGTAGTATGGGTCCTAATAGTACGTACTTTGTAAGAGTAACTGCTGTAAAAAGTTTAATTAAAAAGTATGAGCTTTAGAACTGGTTTGTTTTATACAGATTTATAATGAGTTTCACTGATTGATTGATTGATTATTTGGCCTTTAAGTTCTATCAATCTGATTTGTTGCAAAGCACACAGAGTTGAAACCAGCTGGCGGCTGAGTCAGCTGAGATCAGGTGTGTTCAGGTGACCAGGACCGGCTGCATTCTTCAGTCTGATGACAAACCTGAGATGAGAATCTCCGGTGAGTCACACCTGTCGGCTCGCTCACCCGTCACACGTCCACCTTTTCATTTTTTGATTCATTTGATTTTATTTTAAACTCTTTCTTTCTGTTCTCGTCCAATAAAAGGATCATTCTTCTTCTGCAGGTTTATTCTAACAGACGGAGTGTGTTAATGTGTCTCAGTGAAGCGAGAGACGATAAAAGACAGAAACAGGTTGAACAGAGAGGAACGCAGGAACGACAGGAATGATGAAGAAGAAGGCCGGCCTCATTCTGCAGCTGGGCGTGAGGGAGTGTGAAATAACATTAAAGGGTCACTTCACTGATCCACATCAACACACGGAAACAATAGAATCATCATAATAAAACACTCTGAGACCGAATCAACCCGACTTTACTGTCTTTCAGAAGCTGTAGCCACCGTGTCATGCTATCTTATTTTAGCGAGGAAAAACTGCCATTTTCAAAGGGGTCCCTTGACCTCTGACCTCTGACCTCCAGATATGTGAATGAAAATTGATATCTGCGGAATAGCTGTGCTTCAAGATCATTTCATTATGCCGTAGTGTCGCACGGTATACCGATACTAGAAATGTATCGCAATACCCTGCCGTTAAAAACGGTACGATACCCCGACCGCGGGCCGTGTGTCTGTGTGTGTGTGTGTGTGTGTGTGTGCAGCGCTCTCCTTTAGAGGACGCCGTTAGGATCGGGATCCACCGAGAGCAGGCGGTTATAAACTTGCTGCTGGTGGAGCAAACAGTCAAAAACTGAACTGTAGTGATAACCATTGTTAAATAATAATTTGCGCATATACGAAAAGATAACAAATAATCAATATGATTAAGATAAATATGTAGGTAATGAATTTGTGTTTTGATTAAGATACATTATAAGTAATGAATTGGTATTCTGGACTGATAATAAGGATAATTATATCAGTAATTAATTTATATTTCTGTATGACAGAGATAGAAGGTAATAATTATAGTTAGACAAGTCTAGGAGAATTAATTAGAGTATATGTATGGCTCAATAAGGAAGCTGGTTCATTATTAATGAATGATTTATGGAGAAGAGGTGGGATTAAATAAGTTTGTACTTCTTCTCACTCCTTTTCGAATATGTAAATCAAGGCATCAAGTGTTTGACAATTTCTTTTTCTTATGCTTTTCATTGTATGTAAATAATATTTCTTTCTGGCTGTCCACTTGTTTGTATGATCATTCTCTTTTTTTTTGTTATTTTACATATTCGAAATAAATCATCAGATTACTGCATACCATTTCATTTTTAATTAATACATTTTTATATTTTTAATTAATAAAAAAAACAAAAATGTAAGTTCCATGTTCTGTCATCTATTATTCCACTACTTTTCCTGACAATTTATATTTTAACCTTGGCATCGTTTCAGTATCGGTATCTAGATATGTAGGCAGGGTGTCGTATCGAGGTCAGAAGTGTTCATGGCCATTTTCAAAGGACTCCTTTGACCTCTGACCTCAAGATATGTGAATGGAAATTGATATCTGTGGAATAGCTGTGCTTCAAGATCATTTTGGTACGGCCTCAGGTGTGTTATGATAAGAGCATTTCTATCCAAAAGAGATAAACCAGTTCAGAGAACGTAAAACGTGATTTACTGTGTCGACGCAGCGGACAGAGACTGTAGTCCACTGCTCCTTTCACAAGATGCTCGAGAACAACCTGTTCAAGTTCAGTGTTACGACTCCTTATCAGTGATTAGGGGGCATAAATCCACAGCTTCTGGCTTATAAGCATTTTAACTATATAATTGTCCTATGCACGGTTCTCAGCTTCATACACCAAATAAAATGGATTTATAAAGACTGTCTCATGCAAAAGATGAACTTAGTAGTCAATTGAAATGTGCTGATGCAGATGCAGTTTCGATATAAACCTATACACAGGTGTGTCTTTAGCATAAGACTTTTGGACAACACATTATATACCTATGATGCAGTGAATTGTTCTATAATATTTACGATAAAGCTTTTCTGTTTATTAGTAAATGATTGGATGAATAATGCTACTTGAACACAAACATACAGACACTTGGCAATCACATTCTAGGAAAGCCTTATGAACTAGTTGCCTTTGTCCCTCCACACATACGTATAGAGTGGACTTTGGAGCCGGGACAGTACTGTATGTTATTCCCACCTGCTCCCGATACAGAACACCTTCGCTATAAAAGACAGACGAGGACATTGAGGCCTCAGTCTCGTCTGAGTACTCGCCAAAACAGAGAGTTGCATGATGGGGGATTTAAAGCTCTGTCTTACTCTTCTCCTAACCACACTCACCTTGGCTTGTAAGTATTCTTTTTAATGTATGCTTTTGATTGGTTATAATTTAATAGTATTAAAGCAAACACACCAAAGTGAAAACTCTGATCGCTCTTTCAAGTTTTCTTGAAGGAAGAAACAAAATAAATTTTTCTTATGTTTTTTTTTTACAGATGCCCAGGAGGAGCGGGGAACCTGCCTGAGTAAGTTCCTCTATTTTCACATGTTAACTACACTGCAGCTGCTCCAAGAAATCTACAAGTGAGATTCAAAGTTCGGTTTACGTCTGATATCCCAAAATATGAACTGAACTTTGATGCTCTCTGTGTTAACCCTCTGATACCCGCGATCACGACCAGCTTTGCTGTCTTTCAGAGGTTGTAGTAGGTTCAGTTTTAGGGCTGGAGTGAAGCTACAGATATCATATGAAACTAAAAAACCTAACGAACCCAACGGTACCATGTCATGGTAGCTTGTCAGGAAGGAGGTTAAATAGCGCTCCAAAGTTAGGCTAAATTTTGGTGAGAAAAAATGAAATTCTTGCAGAAATGTCCAAATGTATAAAGTTTTATGATCCCAAATCACAGCGTGTTTTTTTCTATGGTGTTCCTCAAGGTCTTGGTGTTTTAATGTGGTATTTTGGAGGGATTATTGATCATTTTTATTAATTCTCTTTAGCACCAAATCTATGTAACAAATGGTATCAACCCCAAAAACTTCTGTATCAACTTATGAGACATAATAGAGCATGGGGATGACCATCATATATTTATATCATCATGTTCTAAGCCCTTATACACTTTCACAATTCATTTTATATAATTAATGAATTCATTCATTGATGTTTATTTCTGATTTACAACTAGACTTCACACACAGAGCAGCATCTCAAATTAATCTTCAGGTTCCCAGCTTTCAGATGATGTACACCACTTCTATGTGACATCTACTGTTGACCTGCTATCTCCCCCCAAAGACCTCCTATAACCCCCTAAAGGAGACAAAAACAGGTCTATTGTGGGTCTCAGAGGGTTAAAATACCATTTGATGTCTTATCCATGTTGCATTTTTCAAACCATGGCTGAATTGTTGTGCTTTCTCACAATACTTGCAGCATTCTGCTAATATAAAATCTTCTCTACCAGTAAACCAAAGGTACAAAGCCTACCACAAGTATGAATACTTGTACGTAGCTGAGTCCTTGAACGCTATCAATGGAGCTTCACATCTGAGGAACGGACCTAAGGCCACTTGCAAGGTACAGTGGCACTGTTTTAACAGCTATTCTATTGAATCCATTTAATGTACATCGTGTTCTTTCTACACTACATCTAACAGCTAAAATAATCTTTTTCAAACAGGTTGAAATTGAAGTACCTCAGCCTTGTAGTTTCATCGTGCGCACCTCTGGCTGTAGCCTGAGTGAGGTGGTCGACATGGACGCAGAGGGCAACCCCGTGTTCGGTCCAGCACCCAGCTCTGATGACTTTGCTTCTGCAATGGAGAGGTAAATGTTCCTCATACAGTTGCATGAACACACATTATGAAATGAAACACATTTGCTATATAGGACTTGATGGTAAAAGTCTCACATGTTCTGTAGGTATCCTCTGCAGGTTGTTGTTGAGGGTGTGTACGATGTGGAACTGTACCCCGAGGACGGTGAGACGACAACAATCCTGAACATCAAGAGGGGAATCATCTCTGCCCTGGCTGTGCCTCTGCTGGAAGAAGACAAGAATAAGAACATGGTAAGTCTCCTACTTATAATACGTCTCACTTCCTCATGTGAGAACTGTTTCCTCAAACACAATCAACAGATGGTAAATGATATCAATATCTCTGTTCACACCCCATTTCAGCCAACTATCCACGGCAAGTGCAAGACCAGTTATTCCATCAACGCTAGAGAGGACATTGCAACTGATATCAGCCTCACCAGGGACCTGTCCGGATGTGATGAATTTAAACCCATCAGAGATCACACCAGCCCTTTGGCGCTTATCTCTGGCATGGTAAGATATCCGAGCAACACATGGGCGGGTCTGGTTTGAAATGCTGACAAAGTCAATTTTTCCTAATAAGCAAAACTGCTGACCCGATCTAACTGACTCAAGATCCAACAAATATCACATCACTGCACTGATTATGTTTGTCGCACATGTAATCTCTCTGCAGTGTAGTGTCAAAGCAAACCAAAAACGGCACCTTTAGCAGCCACAATGCCAAAAAACAAGATTTGGAAACACCCAAATCGATGGAAACAAACAAACAACAGCATAAATTAAAGCTGCAAGCAGCGATGATCGGACCCTCGCACCTTTGCGCACGTCGGGGGTACTGGCGCTGGTCGACGCAGCCCTACATTTCTGTGACCATCGGACACTGCACACATAAGTTAGACATTATTTCCTGCGTTGATTAAATGGCACAGGAAATGATGGATTGCAAATTTTGCACTACTCCCTGTGTCATGCAAACATGCATTATGTTGCTCGAGATTGCAGACTAGAAATCGATGACTATGAGTCAATATTGTCATGAAGATGTCCTCAGGCCTGGACTGCTCTGAAGTAGGTCAAGTTTGGGGCAGATTTGACCAAGTACAGTCGAGTTACAACAATCTGTCGGTTTAATGGCGAATCATGTAAACCACGCCACGTCAACGTCGTTTCATAAAAACTCACGATTTTAACAACTTTTCATCACAAAGGTCTTTACATTGTAATGACCAAATTTGCAGTCTATCGGGTAAAACCTCTAGGAGGAGTTCATTAAAGTACAGAGCCTGGAAATGGCCAAAAATACACAAAACAAATCACACCAAATTAAAAATGGCCAACTTCCAGTTGGGTGTAGAGCATGTCCCCAAGAGACTTTTTTTAAAGTCTACATGTGATGCATGTGCCTACCAAATTTCGTACATCTAGGTGAAATAAAACACAAGATTAGCGAAATTCTTTGTCTTTCAGCACTACCCTCTTGCCCAGCTGGTCAGAAGCTCACAGACCTGCAACTACAAGTTTGACAATGAGAACAAACACATGACCTCTGGCTCCTGCACTGAGAACCACATCCTCATTCCCTACTCTCACAAGTAAGTCCAACCAAGGGTCCAACACTACAACCTCTTAAAGACAGTAATGTCGGCCGGGATCGCCCGGTGATCTCGTGGGTGTCAGAGCGTTTGATAATTATTTTTTTAGAGGTGCTGAGATGAAATTTAGGTGAGCTTGAGCACCCCTAAAAAGAGTCTAAAATCGGCAAAGTGTCCAACCTTATTACACTCTTTACTCTGCTCCATTATGTAAGTGTACGTACTGATATGTCTTGTCCATAGATTCTACTGTACTTTTCAAATTTGTGTTGTCTCCACAGGGGAGAATATGGAGTTACCAATGTTGGAAAACAAGAACTGACTCTGGTTCAGGTCTCTCCTCACGATCAAAGGATCTTTTACCGCGGTAAGCTCCTCTTCTTATCTCTGTTCTGTTTATTCAGGGCTGATTATTAAAAATGGAATTAAAGATTTTGTCAACTCATTCCAAACATTTACTTGTGCATCACAGGCGACATTTTCAAGGGTCTTTTCATGGAGGCTGTCGAGGACAAGAGTGTTGTCCAGGATAAAGACGCAGGTCTGAACCTCCTGAGAGAACTAGACAGTCTGCCCGAGACCGAGGGAGAGAGGAGGGCCCACCTCTTCCACAAGCTTGTCAGCGTGGTCCGTGGAATGAAGACCGAGACCCTGAGTACTGCCATTCCTGAGGCTCTTGCGGTGTCCCGTGTCCTGACCTACCAGGTTCTGGTCCAGTGTGGAACCCCTGAGTGCAGCAGCGCCATCATGCAGATCCTCAGGACTTTTGACAGCTCCTCCCTCGAGGTCGATGCCAGTGTTTTTGCTATGGGACTCGTGTCCAACCCCTCTGCCCTCCTGATCAATGACATGCTCGAGATGGCCAAATACAAGCCCAGCAAGCCCATCATGTATGCGCTGAGCAATGTTGTCAAGAGGTGAGTAAAGTTAACCACACTTTAGTTAAATATCAGAATAATATTTCAGCAAACGTCGTGTAAAAAAAGATACGCAGGCTTGAATTCTAAATATTTTGTCTACAGGTTTTACAAAGCTGAAAAAAAACTGATCCCTGAGATTTACTCTGTTGCTGAGTTCATGGCTGCCAAGTTGGGTGACTGCTCTGGTGACGAGGACAACACTTTTATGACATTGAGAGTGAGTAACCTTCTCTATTGATCGAAATTGAAATGGCCGCCAACACCAATGAGAACAATATTAACGTGTCCTTTGACTCTAGGTTATTGGAAACATGGCTCCAGCTCTGGTATCTGCTGGTCCTGCACTCAGATCTGCTGTGATCCAGTGTGTGAACCAACCTGCTGCTGCCCCGACTGTGCAGCAGGCTGCGGTCCAAGTGTTCAGGCTGACTCCCGTCCCCGAGGAGGCAAGTCAAATTATTTCAAATGTTTGACACATTATTGGAATAATTATTTTCGTATACTCATTTCTATGGATATCTATTGGTCACAGGGCAGAGAGGTTCTCATGCAGGTGCTTTTGGACAGTGCCAGCCCCATGCAAAAGCGCATTGCTGCATATCTGGTACTTATGAAGGACCCTCAGCCCGCTGAACTGACCCAGCTGGTTGACGCCTTGCCCAATGAGCAGGACAAACAAGTCAAGAGCTTTGTGATCTCCCACATTACCAACATTTTGTCCTCAACTGAGCCACAGACCCAAGAGTAAGTGAAAAACAGATGCATATTTGTTAAATTTGTTGTTCCACTCAAGTGTACCGATTTGATCACCATCAGATGTTGAAGAGTAATATAATTTTTTTCTCTTTCCTACAGACTGGGACAGAAGATTCGTGATGCCCTGCAGGGTAATGAGGTCGGGCCCAACATGGACCCCATCAAGTTCTCTCGCAACTACAAGATCGGATCTGTGGAGGGCAACATGATCTTTGAGGGAACCAGCTATCTGCCCAAGGAGGTCATGCTTGAAATGACTCTGAAGGCTTTTAGCTACGACATGATGGAGGTAACATTTTGAGCTATTTAAATCCAAATTTAAGAAGACAATGTTTAGAGTTCTGTTAGTAAGTGTTGTATTTACAGATTGGTATGGAGGGCAAAGGACTTGAGCCAACCGTTGATGCCCTGTTTGGAGAGAACGGCTTCTTCCCCGACACTGCCCTGAAGACAATGTACATCATTTCTGACAACATGCCCCTCAGAGTCAACGAGATCCTGCAGAACATGCTGCCTGCTCTGAAGAACGGCAGAATGAAGAGACAGGTATTCAGAGAAATCTGTTTTGTTTATCCACCTTTTTCCTAGCCCCCATGATGCCTTGTGTGAATTATGGGGGTAACTTCCGGTGCTTTATTTAGCTTTGTCTGGTTGTAAGTAAGTACCAGAGCTCCGCAAGGACATTTTAGAAAATTTAAATTTAACGTCAGTTAAATATCTGTTAAAAAATTAAAGCAGGATTTGCTAAATTGAAGGCAAATTACTTTTCAAAAGAAGCGCTGTTGGCAGTTAGCCACTATGGTTAGCCTATGGGACCAACTAGCTGATGGTACGTGTCCACAGGGGCGTTTTTTATCATGAGAGATCGCCTCGCTTCCCAGCATTGGACGCTTGATGGGCTGCACCTAGACACACTCTGCACCTGATTGGACGAACGCTTTCCCTCGTGCGCTGCTGCTCCCAGCTTTCAAACCGGAAACGATATGGTGGCTCATTTGGAAACTTCCTTCTCTTATTTCACGAAAAATAGTTCACCGAAATGTGTTTCTGAAAACATTTTATGTGAAAAATAAGCCATGCAGTTGCTGAATCTGTCTTTATTTTGCATCGACAAGACTTAGTTTAAAAGTTTCCCTGGAGTTTCCAGAGGCGGCGAGTCGCGTCGTACGCCCGTGATTTGCATAAAGTAGCCTTGACTTCAACATTATGCAAATGAGGAGTGGGCCATGTGACACCCTGTCTCTCGAACCGCGCCGCCACGCTACCAGAATGCATTGCACAGCTGCTTACATAGACAATGAATGGGAAGCGTGGAAAGGACAGAGTCTGTGGACACATACTTTTACTTCCACGACCCCGCCGGAAGTTACGCCCATAATCATTTCTACAGTAACGCCCCTGAGAATAAGGTGGATATGAAATGTATTAAATATCTCATTAGTAACCATGAGGTTGGATTTGTACCAACTGCAATGAATTAATAATACAGTTTGGACATTTATGTATAGGCCTCCCAGAACCTGATGAGGGAGATCGGACGCAACCTCAACAAACTCGTGAGGGAAATGAAGACGGCACCGTCTCCAGAGGCGATGGTTTATCTGAGACTTTTGGGAAATGAGCTGGGTTATATGAAGACCAATGAAATCACAGAGATGGTCTACTCTGCTGCCATGACGATTGACAGCATGTTCAAGATGTTCCCGACTGATGTAAGTTATTTTCACTTCAAATATTTGACATATTTATTTATTTATTTATCTTTGTTGATCATTTGAGTTACATTTGTATTTCTTGTTGTTGTTTTTTACCACAGATCATGAAGGCACTGATGACAAAGGCAGACAACACATTCTTTGCCCACTACATCTTCATGGATAATGAATTTTTCCTGCCTACTCTCACTGGTGTGCCTCTGAGGATTGCACTGTCTGGTACTTTCACCCCTGGTATCAAGGGTGGAATTAAGATAGCTCCTGACATGGTAATTATCTTTAAAAGACAATCAAAAAATGTGTTTGACAACTAACTAACTGTACGGATTTCTAAACATTTCTATTCAACACAAGTCACCTATGTCTACTTTGTTTCCACAGAGCAAAGTTACCTTCATGCCCTCCGCTGGCATTGAGTTTGTATCCCAGATTGGTTCCTGCATCCCTGAATATGTCAACTCTGGATTAGAGATGCACACCAACTTTTTCCACGAGAGTGGGCTCAGTGCCAAGATCTCCATGGAACCTGACAATGTCAAGCTGACCATTCCTGCTCCAATGAGTCCTACAAAGTTCATCAAGATGACGTAAGCATAAAGCTTTGTTTTAACTTTGTTAACATTTCACCGTCTTTGTTACGCTACGCCCAACGGAGATAATTGCGAGTCGCTGCAAAGTCACAAGCTCTGCAGAATTAAGTGGAATATGATGGAAACTAACAAAAGGAAGAGCAGCTACAACAAAGACTGTGAAACTACTTTATAAGCCAGTGGAAAGCGATTCTCAGAGTATTTTGTGAAATTTGCCAGTTATTTTTCAATTTCACACAGGTTGAATAAGACATGAAGCTCCACAGTTCATGTGAGTCTCACAAGAAACGTGCGGCTCAAAAAGAGACGTGCCGATCTCTGGATGCATTCGGGCAAAGCATAGAGATGTTACAAGATAAGGGGGAGAATATAAAAATTTATTATTTAAGTTAGATAGTTATTATATCAAAATTGTAGACTACCTCTCAGCCTTGGTAATGTGTCCCACATTGTCCAACACAAACATACTCTTTGTCCCACATTTGGTTTGTTAGGTTCTGCTCATCCTAACTGCTATCCTTGTAACTTTCCTACATAGAAACACTCTGGTGGCAGTGACTGGATCAGAGGTGAAGACCATTCCCCCGATGGTGATGGACCAGGTTGATGTTAGTGAGTGCACTCCCGTCTTCGCTGGAATGAAATACTGCACCGCTCTGCAGTACACTGATGCTTTCTCTCAGGGGACAGCCCCCTACTTCCCCATCACCGGAGACAGCAAGTGAGCAAGCCTCTGAACCACCAGCAAACATGCGTCTCTCAAATTAAATTAGTTTACTGACAAATACGGGCTTATTTTTTTTATCTTAACAGATTTGCTGTGGAGTTCCATCCGACTGGTGAAGTCACCGAGTACACAGCCACTGTTGCCTACGAGCTCCTCAGGGAGGGAGAAGAGGGCCGGCAGAAGGTTGACTCTGTGAAGTTTGTTCTGAGGGCTGAAGGTAAAGTACAATATCGAATCTGTACCCAAGTATCGTGTTATAGGTTTATCATCCCAGCCCCACCCAAAACGTTTATATAGTTGTGTAATAGTACTCTATTGGTTGGTCAATAACAGGTGCAGAGCCCACTGAAGCCAGAGCAATGATGAAATATAACAGAAGAAAGAATGTCATCACGGCTGACATCCAGATCCCCGACTACGATGTGGAGGCTGGACTCAGGCTGGGTGTTGTCGATGGAAACACCAAGGGCAAAGGAACTCACTCCATCTCTCTTGACTTCATCAACAAGAACATCCCTCAGCTGTCCCTGGTTGGCCGTGCCAAGTAAGAAATCAACCATAAATCCTCACGACATAACATTAATGTCACCCTCATCATGGAGGGTATGCTAACTCACTGGTACATGTTTCAGTCTGAAGGCCATGAAGGAAGGTATGCTGCAAGTCCAACTTCTTGTCCCCTCAATCAAAGCTGATGCCACCGTCACAGCTAACATGAAACGTGATGAAGAATTGGAATTGGAGGTTAAGAGTGAAATCATGGTCATGGACGCCACCTCTGAGCAGAAAATCACAATGAAATACGGTACTATAAGTTTCTAGTTACTATATCTGTCCTGAATCTTAAGTGCTGGCATATTTCTACTTCAACCTGGCTCATAATTGGTTGGTCCGTTATCCTAAGGTGTCACAAGGTGACACTCATCGATATCTTACTAATGTTTTGGGATTCTTTTCAACTTTTTCTTTACAGATGACAGCAAAATTGAGGTTGAATTAGAGTCGGATGTGAACTCCGAGCTCTCGGACATCCTTCCATACATTGACGAGATGAAAAAGTATGGTAATGATGTTCTTGACATGCGGGTAGGGGAGACTGACATGACAGCCCATCAATTCCTCAAGGCATTTGTGGAGGTACGAATCTTTGATTTTAAAGTTATTTTGACTAACGTATCTTTGATTCTTCGTTGATTGGAGAAAGTATAAAACAGAGATTACTTATTCTTTAGGCAACAAACAACCACATGGAAAGCTACGGTGCTGATATCCCTTACATTGAGAACTTCAGAGTGCCTGATATTTCTGAGATTTCACTGCCAGAGACACTGTTCCTCAAAACGTAAGTCTGAAAGAACTCATCAGGATCAATATCTTAACTTTCAGAAAATGTTATTATGGAAAGTTAATTGATTTTTATCATTCATAACAGTGAGGCAAAGGTCGTCTACCACTTCAACAATGAGCGCTTCACCATTACTATCCCTCTACTTCTTGGAGGAAAGTCGACAGAAGAGCTTAACTTCCCACCAGCTTTGACCACACCGAGTTTGTCTCTACCCCAGTTTGGACTGGAGATCGTCTCCATGGAGATCCCCATCCCAGAGCTCGTTGTCCCTGAGAGCCTCACTCTGTCCATTCCTCTTTTTGGCAAAGCTGAGGTTTCAACTCAGATAAAGAGCAACCTATATGACATGGAGGCCTCAATGGCTGCCGGCAAAGATGTTGTGGAGACACCAAGCTACTCGGCTAAGTTTGATGTGAAAGGAACCTCCCCACTGGACATCCTCTCAATAAAAGTTGAAGGTATTTCATAAGAATTTGTTCCGTTCTTATATTTAACTGGCAGTTACAAGGATGTACTGTTCACTGTTGGTAGAGCAGTTTTCAGTTACAATTTTCTACTTAAACTTTAATTAAAACAATGTTAGGTTCAGTTACTATGTTGTTCTCTGAAACGACAACACCAAAGCAAAGGACTATGTATATTTCTGTTAGTTTTATTGTAAACCATTAAATTAATCTCAAAGTTGTGTCTAAAAGTAATGCCAGTATCTATGCAGGTACAAGTTATCTTTTCTTTTGTTGTGTTTTGTTTAGGATCTGGGATGTTGGCCACAACTGATTCCATCAAGGCCCATTTAAAAAGCTCTTTGTCTCATAAATTCCTTGAAGCCAGTGTTAGTATTGTTGAGGATGTAACCATCACAGACAAAATCAACTTGAAATCAAGCTGCAAGATTGAAGCCAAAAGCCCATTTGGTCTCAATATTGCATTAGAACACACTGGCATGACTGCAATCAACACGGAAGAAATCTCTGCTGATAGCAACTTTGACGGAAGGTTCACATCTGGACCCATGTATGGCACGACCATAGCGACTCAGTCATTCGCCATCTTCCCATTCAGGCAAGAAGCAAAACTTGATTCTACTGTTCAGTTTGACTCCACCATTGTTAAGGCCCAGAACACAATTGCAGCAAGCCTTGCCGATGGTGAATTCTCAGTTGTGTCTAACACCAATGCTTTTGAAGACATCTTGACCCATGTTGCTGAGCTTTCCTTCAAAGACAGCAAGCTGTCACTGAAATGTGATGCAAATGCCATTGCTCTTGGCATGAAGATCCACAACCAGGCTGAAGCCTCTGCTGGTGCCAATGAAGTCATTGTGAAAATGGAGACAAATGCGGACCACTCTGAAAACCGTGTTTACTCTCTGCTGACTGCCTCTCTTAATGTCAATGGTCTGGATGTAAATAGCGATGCCACCATAATGCTCCTTGAGAATGAGGCTACTCACAAGGCTACTCTGAAAATGAACAAGGACGGTTTGACCACAAGTGGAACAACCACCCTCCAGAGCCCTCTGTCCCTGGAAAACACCTTCAATGCTGGGCTTGATGCTTCGAGAGCTACTCTATCCATTACCAACAAGGCTGCAATGCGTGACATCAAGGTTGATAATGCCAACACTCTGACCATTACTCTCTCTAGCCTTGACTTCAACTCAAAGGCTGAAGCCACCGCCAGTGAGTATGCATCTTACACTCATGATATCACCATTGACCTGAAACCCTACACTGCCTCTGCAAATGTCAATAACAACCTGAATCTTCTGGCGGCCAACTTCATTAATGAGGCTCAGCTGCAGGCAGAGCTTTACAAGATGGACCTGACTGGAAGTCTGAAAGCAATCTATGGTGAGGAAGAGATCAAGCACACCTATCAGATAAATTATGCTGATATGACGGCTAACGCAAAGTGCAGCACCACTGGAAAACTCTTTGGAACTCACATGAGCCACAACACCGAGCTTGAGGTCGTCGGTCTTGCTGCCAGGATCACTAATGATGCCCGCTTCAACTCACAGCCAATGCGCTTTGACCACACCATCCGTTGCAGCGTTGTTCCTTTTGATTTCAACCTTGATGCCATTTTCAATGCTGATGGAGACATGACAATGTATGGAAAGCATAGTGCCCAGCTCTATGGCAAGTTCCTCCTTAAAGCACAACCCCTTGCGTTTGCTAGCTCACATGAATGCAGAGCATCAGTAAACCAGCAGCTAGATACCGGTTTCGCCCTTGAGACGATTATTGACAACAACATTGATACTGTTCTGTCACCCCAAGAGCAGAAGACCAGTTTTAGAATGAAGTCTAAATTGAATGAACACATTTTCAACCAGGACATGAGTGTTTACAACACTGCTGAGAGAACTGGAATTGAGGTTTCTGGCAAAATCCTCACAAACATCCTCAACATAGACTCCATGGAGAACCAGGAATTTGCCATTTCTGGCTTCCTCAAGTATGACAAGAGCACAAATAGTCACATAATTCAGTTTCCTATGATTGAAAGTCTTTCTACTTTCTTGGAAAGCATCAAGGGTGTTGTTGTGCGTGTTGCAGAGGCATTGCAAGACTATATCAATAATGAGGAGATAAGGGCTAAACTTGAAGCTCTTCCCCAGTATGTAAGTGACTTTGTTTCTCAACTGAATATAGAAGGAAAGGTTGATCAGCTGATGCAGTATTTCAATGATTTTACCGAAAACTATGTCATCTCCGTGGAGGATGTGGAAGCTTCTTTGAGGAATCTGAAGGTTTCTGTTGAGAAACTGCTGGCTGATCTCACTGTTTACATCCAACACTTTGCCGGTATGGTGAAAGAGATTATTGTTAGTGGCACCCTCCCTGAAACCCTCATTCAGAACATCCAGGAACAGCTGAATGCCATCAATGAGGAGTATGACATCCAGGCAGTGGTTGTGTATGTGATTGATACCATGAGGGAGATGATCCAGCAGATTGACTTGGAAAAACTCAAGGGCAGCAGCATCGCATTCCTGCATGATATCGATGCCAAGTATGAAATCAAGGCCAAACTACAGACAATCATAAGTGATATGAAACAAATAATTGAGACCTTTGACCTTCAAAAATTCATTGTTGAGCTGAAGGAGTACATTTCATTCATCAACTTTAAAGCTCACATTGAGACACTAGTGAGTCAGATCCCCACAGAGATTTTCAGCGATATAACCGATTACATCAATGAAAAGATTCAGGACCTTGACATTCTAGGTAAGATCGACACATTTTATGCCAAGTTGAGAGACTTGATCGTAAAGTTTGAGGCTGACAAAAAGGTTCAGGCTGTCTTGGAAAAGGTTGCGGAGCTCATCAAGCAGTTCAGAATTGAGGTAACTATCAGGACTGTAGCCAACATGGTGAAGGACGCAGACATCCCTACCAAATTCATGCAAGTCTTCCAGGGTGCTATCAACTACTTGAAAACAACTGAGATTGAGGATGTAATTTCACAGTTGAATTTATATATCGGCATTATTGAGGAGAAAATTAATTCATTGGATTATAATGACTTTGTGGATTACATCAATGAAATGATAGCTAAGTACACTACTCATGTGAACGACCTGATCAGGTCTCTTGAAATCCCCCAGAAACTTGAGGCAA
The DNA here is from genome assembly GCF_015220745.1 of Sebastes umbrosus. NCBI lineage: Eukaryota > Metazoa > Chordata > Actinopteri > Perciformes > Sebastidae > Sebastes > Sebastes umbrosus. The sequence continues at coordinate 3,683,498 of NC_051286.1, forward strand.
CAAGAAATTTTGCCAACTTTGTCTTATCGTCTGTTAGGGGTACTTTGGAACAAGTGAGAGAAATTAATGTGAAGGATATCTTTAACCAGGTTTTGTTAAATAACATGAAGGGATTTGCTGAAATTATAAAGCAGGAAATTGAAAAACTGGATGTTAATGCTAAAATGACCTCTTATCTGCAGTTGGCAAGGAAGGGCTATACTGATTTCATAACCATTGCCACTGATATGCTCACCAATATTGTTGAGATCATTAAGAAGGTGGCACCTCAGCAAAAAATTGTCAGTGAGATATCGCAGATCATTGAGGGGCTCATTACTGGACTGAAGACAGCCGAGCTGAACTTGCCATCCTTCACCCTTCCTCTCACTGATCTTGTTGTGCCTTCCATGAAGTTCAGCATAGATAAGCTTCACCAGTTTGAAATCCCAACACAGTTGGACATCCCAGAGTTCACTATCATGGGCTTCTACACTGTGCCAGCCACCGTCATCTCAACAAATGAAATCAAGCAGAGAATCGTTGACTTAATTGATTTCATTCTCAACCTCGAGATGAAGATGTTTGATATGGGTGCTTCCTTTGGAGACCTGACTGTGAACTACCTTCCTGCCCTGCCTGAGTTTTCACTTCCTGAGATTACCGTACCCGAGTTTTCCTTCCCCGCTCTTCCTCATGTTCCAGCAGAGAAACTTGTCAAGACTCTCCAACTCCCAACATTTAAGCTGCCAGTCATTCCTAGTGAGATCAGAATCCCAGGATTTGGTAAACTGAGTTATGAGATAAAAGTCAACTCCCCCATCTACACTATTAGGAATGCTGCTGAAGTCCAGAGCTCTCTTGATGTAGATGATACTCCTCAGCTGACAGCTTTTCTGACTTCCCAAGGGACATCTCTTAGCTTTGAAATCCTTAACTTCAACCTGGATTCCACTGCTCGTATTGCTGTTCCCGAGGGATATCGTGTGATTGCTGCTGAGACCCTTAAGTTCACTCACGATTGTCTTGTGTTGGACCACCAAGCATCTGTGACATTTAATGACTTCTCAGCCCAGGCCTCAGCCAAGACCACAGTCAAGGCCACCACAGCACCTTACAATGCTGAGCTTTTAAATGAAGTATTCTTAGCTACCAAGGATGGTTTATCTGCCACTATTAACACTTCCTATAAACATGTGCTCAACCTACCCGTCATGGGCCTCACTGGTGAGACATCTGCAACTCAAAAAGCTGTGGCCCGCCAGGAAGGTACCTCTATTACAATAACTGTTGGAAATCAGGGTACTACCACCTTCAACTCTCATGACAGTACCCACAAGAGTGACCTGGAAGTCACTGTCAATCCAAGTACACTCAAGCTGACCTTCAGTAGTGACACAGATACAGTCCTTTTGAAGATGAAACAGACCCTGAGTGCTGACTTTGTCATCTTCAGCTATTTCAAGGTTGATATTCGCTCTGAAGCAGAAGGCCCTACATTCAAAAACAACCTTCTAGTGGGATCAGCTAATGCCAATCTGCAAGACATGAACCTTGAGCTGAAGGCAACCCATAGCACAGATTTAATTGGTGTTGTCAATGGAGCCCTATACAATATGATCGATGTTGCTCTCAGTCCCGGAGAGGTTGTGTTCAGCTTTAAGAATAAGGGCAACACCAAAGTCAATTTCAATGATGCTCTTACTGTCAAAATTGATCTGCAAAATGATTACTCCGCAACACTTAGGCCCGACACGCAACACTTGAACACTGTAGCTCTGGCCCGTTTTAATCAGTACAAACTGTTCGGGAACTTCACTGTAGACAACAATGAGAAAGAGGCTGCCGTCCTCGCTGCTGTAGAGGGGGAAGCAAACCTTGATTTCCTGACTAGACCCCTCAGCATTCCTGAGATTTATATTCCATTTGTTGACAAACATACCCCAGCTATTAGTGATCTTGACTTGTATGACCAAACTGGGCTGAAACGCATTTTGACTACCACTGAGCAGACTGTTGACGTCAACGCCAAGATTGTTTACCAGAAAAGCCAGGCTGCTCCCCTTGATATGATGGGTCTGATCCAGATTCCCTCTGTGGGTAACCTCATCACAGAGCTGTCCTTCAAGTCTGCCATCCTTAATCTGAATGTCAATGCTGGACTGTATGCTGAGGATGATCTTGTGTTCCGTCTGGGAGCTACCACAGCCTCCGTGTTTGAGGGTCTGAAAGCCAAACTTGATGGCACCACCAGTCTGACCACCAAGAGAGGAATCAAGTTGGCCAATTCCCTGTCCCTTGAACATCGTCACATTGAAGGCACTCATGACAGCACCTTCAGTATGAGTACCGAGACTTTCGAAACTGCCGTCTCTGTGGCTACAGTTGCAAAGATTGCCCTGCCTATACTCAACCTGGAGGTAAACCAAAATTTAGTTGCTGACACCAAAACCAAAGCAAATGCTGTCTCTACCTTGAGGATGAAGGGTGATTTCAACCTCCCTGTGATCAAGGCTGTTGGAAAGGCCGATGCAGACCACAGTCTGAAAATTGAGGGAAGCTTTAAGTATGTTTCCATGGAGTCATCTACTAAGACCAACATCGACGGCACAGTGCTTGAAGACTGTCTAATTTTGGGACTCCTGGATAATGAAGTTAATCTGTACCTGAATAACGATGGCCTACGCTCCACCTCCAAGATTATTACTGACGCCAAATTAAACTATGGTACCACCAAAGTCATTAGCATGGATGTAAATGAAAATCTTGCTGTTGAGGCCTCCCTGAGCCGTGTGTATGCCGTGCTGAAGTATACTAGCAACAATGAGGCAAACCTGTTTAGTTTCAACACCAATGGGAAGCATCTTGTCCAGGCTACCATTGATCTTGCCCCAACATCTTCCTTGACTGCTGATATTGAGATTGACATATCTCAGCCAAGCACCCTGGGTGACCTCTCCATCTTTGAGAAGATTGTTGCTGAAGTGACAGCCGCCAAGCAGAAGATCTCTACCGATGGCAAATTGGTCAGCCCACTGTACACCACGAACGTGGCAACTGACGTAGAGGGCAAAGCTCCTGTCTTCAAAGTCAACTTCAGGTCTTCTGCCTCCTCTGCCTTTGTCTTCTTGGAATATGACCTGGACTGTAAGTTTTTTTTTTTTCTGTAGCATATTATATAACTTTTATATCTTAAATAGAAAAGCATAATTATGTATTTACTTTATTTAACTAAAGTCAATGTGCTTCAACAGCTCCCATTACCATAACCTTTGAAGATGCTGGCGTAAGCCTGACTGGGAAGGCAGTTTTCACCCATGCCGATCTGACCATGGACATTCAACACGCTCTTTCCCATACACCGAGGTAACAGTTTAAATCAGCATTGTGTGCGATATGTTTTGGAATTTACAGTTGTAATTTGACTTATTACTCCAGATCACATACATTTTTACTCGTATCCCAAGAAAAGACACCATATAATGAAAGATATTCATACTTATTTCCTGTTAAATAGTTCTGTTTCTTGGGTAAAGTTGGGCATACATTGTACGATTTTAGAAATGTTGTTGTGTAATTCCTACTCTGACTGTACGAGTAGATCGTTTGTGATGTAAAGCTAAAGCTCAGAATTTATGTGCTCACACTGTACGTGTAAAATTGAAAAAGAACCCGGTCCGTCGGTTCCTGCGGGCCGTTCTGGCTGTTGACAGTTATCAATAAAGATTTGTTTGAAAGCTCTGAGGCCTGTACGGGTCACAACGCTAGCAATGCAGAAACGTGCTGCCTTGATCTTCTGTGCCATCCTGTCTGCTAAAACGTCTAAAATAAAAAAAGGCGCCTGCATATATGGACTCGCAGGTGGCTAGGAAGACGTGGACAGTAGTTATGGCTTGTCCATTTTGCAGAGAGAATTGGAGGTAAGCTAGCTACGTTTTACCATATATTGTACATTGTTATCTTGCTAGCTACGCTCTGATTACTGTTAAAAAAGTAGAAAAAAGGCACTGACGGGGAATCGGCTCGTTGCTCTGCTTCAACTGTGCAAGAGCCTGTGGACGGCCGACTGAAATTTCTGACATGTCGGAAATTCATTCGACAATCGGTCCTCGGTCCTCCCTGCACACTGCGAGGCAAACGACGCCTGACGAAGCTGAAATGCGGTCCAACTCTAACTTTATAAGTTGTGAAATAAGGCTGAACTCGTACAGTGTATGCCCAGCTTTAAAGTTGCCTTTTTTACTACATAAAAGTAACACATTCCTGTCTGTCTCTACAGCGACTCCCGTTTCATGCAGAATGTGGACATAACCAGCCCTGCCTTCACTGACATGAACTTGCGTTATGCTGTCCGCAAAGATGGAATCAGCGCCACAATTTCAATCCCATCTACTGGCTTTCTGGGTCTTCAGCTCCAGGGCAGGGCCCCATCGCAGATGAACGCCAGGCTCTATGGCCGTTATGCTGTAAGGAGCTCATACCGCTATTATATTTGCACAATTACATTGATGTTACAATACATCTCATTTTATGTTTTTTTTTTCTGTTAAACAGTCTGAACCTGGGAAGGATGTTGATATCTTCGCAATCAGAGCTTCTGCCAAGGACGCTAATAAAATGAATCTGAATATGGTCTTCAACATGGAGGCCCCCGACATCTTGCTCAGCGGACTACAAGAAAGACTTCCTGCCATCACCTCTTGTTTGTCTAGCTTTGCTGAGAAATACCAACTGTTCAAACATGCTGCTCAGCTCAAGGATATTATCATTTACTATATTGAGGAGGCCCACAACATTGCAAACAACCATGCCCCACATCTGAGCCAGGTGTCCATCCTCTTTAGAAACACCGTTGTTCAGTACCAGAAGACTTTTCAGGTCTTCCTGGATAATGCCATCAAGGTCCTGAGGGAGATCCAGGTCAAACTGCCCGGCTCTGATGAGATGATCCCTCTCATTGAGGTGCTCAATAAGCTCACCATCAGCATTACTACTATGCTACAAAAGGCAATGCAACTGGTGGCTGTTAATGTAGAGGACTTTTTCAGTGCCGTGTTTGGCATGTTCAGAAAAATTCAGGTTAGAATGCCCATTGGTGATGTCATGGCTGGAGCCAAAATCATTGACAAGATTAAGGAGTCGGTAAAGACTACGTCTACTACTGTTGTAGATCACCTGAAGCAGATGGAGAGTCTAGACATGTTCCTGGTGAAACTGGGTGACGCCTTAAAATTCCTTGTTGACAAAACTCAGGACTTTGTTGACAACACCTTAAAGTCTGATGTCCTTGATGCCATCGCCGTCTACATTAATGCTCTCTATGACAAGCAAGTAAGCTTAATGAAATCACTCACCAACTATGCAAGCACAGCTGTGGACATCAGGTCTATAAATGGCGCCATTAATTACATTCTGGATGTTTTCAGATCTGTAGTGAATACATTTCACCACACCGTTACTGACTATCTGCAGCAGGCTCCTGCTCAATACAGGTCTTATATAAAAGTTAAGGGCAGGAAGCTTGAGATTAGTCTTTGATTCGTCCCCTCACCAATACGCTAAAATATTGAAATGCTACTCCTTGAATTGCTTCAGTATTATCTAAAGATAGATGTGTAAATGTTCAAAAGATAAAATCACAAAAAAAGATGAACAAATTCTAGATGAACATAAACTATCATGTTCAGTTTTATTTAAAAAATAGATGGAAAAACAGATATTACATGTAACAACCTGTATACTATGTGTTGCATACTGTTGTGAAATAAAGTGTGTTTACTGAATAATGTTGTGCAACAATTCTTTATTGTCCCCAATGTTTAAGGACACTACCTTACTTACCTCTGCATGGACTTGAACAACTACTTATAGATTTCTTATAAACATCAATTAATGCAAAATAAAATTCAAAATTCTGCAAAGTTCTTATAAACCACAATGCATGCATGCTACAAGTTAAGCATTTTTAGCTGGTTGCACTATATTGGAATGACGAGATTATAGTATATTTAATTCTATGCACGTAAAAATGACGATACAATTTAATTTAATTGGGTGTAAAACTACACTTTATAACTTACGATAGAGGATATAGGCATACTGTTATCTTGTCTGTAACATACATTTCCATATGCAAATGTCTCAAATTTTAGAAACTGCAATTGTGTCAAATATATTTTACATTGTCTGATAATATTTCTGTAATAAGGTCAAATATCTTGGACATTTTATCACAGGACAAATGACAGATAATGAAGATACTTATAGGCAATGCAGCATGATGTATGCACAAGCAAACATTTTCTTATATAAGTTTAGCACATGTACAGATGGAGTGAAGCTTATTTAAGTGTGCTATTAGTATACGTCTTGAACTTCTTCTTAAACTTAAAATAAGAGAGTATACTTTCAGTTTACCTTTTATACTGAATACTTGTTTACTACTTGTACTTGTACTTATCAAAGATATACTTAAGAAAAGTATACTTGGCTTATACTTACAAGTATACAGAAAAGTCTATGTGTACTTGGTTTATACTTTTGATAGAAATATAAGAAAAGTTTAATTAAGCATTCTTGCCCTATAGGCCTACAGAAAGGTCAACTTGGCTTGTAGTTGTGCTTACACAACTACAAGTTTGTAAACAGATGTGTAATAAATTTACTTTATAAAATATTAAATGTAATTGTGTTTTTAATCCACATACAACAACTACGTGGGTGGAAATGCGTGATGCTAGGACTGTCTACAGTACCATTTTTTGGGCTTCGGTAGTAATCAACAGCGAATATTCAAAGCTTCAGCCGTGTGTGCAGTGTGCTCCTAGCACTTATAGAGGAGTCAAAGGTCTTTAGTTGCACAGTTAAGAGCAGGAATCCTTCCTCTGACCCTCGAAGTCGATAGATTTAAAAACATCCAAGAGGACAACAGGTTGTGTGAAGTATGCGAGTTTGGAGAAGTTGAAAACGAATCACATTTTCTTTTATATTGTCCATACTATGATGAGTTAAAGGTCCCATATCATGCTCATTTTTAGGTTCATACTTGTATTTTGTGTTTCTACTAGAACATGTTTACATGCTGTAATGTTAAAAAAAAACTTTATTTTCCTCATACTGTCTGCTTGAGTATACCTGTATTCACTCTCTGTCTGAAACGCTCTGTTTTAGCGCATTTTGACGAAATTACAACAGAATTGCGTTACTAGGCAACAGCTTGGGTCCATGTGTACTTCCTGTCAGCTGATGACATTCACATACACTGCAACCAGGAATAAACTGGGACACATTTAGAATGTTTACGTTTAAATCTGTGTAAATGGTCTAAATATTGTATATTCATGACATCACAAATGGGCAGAAATCCTAACGGCTTGTTTCAAATGCAGAGTTTCTGAAGACGGGCTGTGTGTATTTCCCTGTGGATAGAGTGTTTCGATACTTTCACAGTATTTATATACGACTTAAGCCTGCTTTATAATAAAAAAACATGAAAATCTCACCTTTTTATAATATGGGACCTTTAAAAACTTCTATTTTAAATGAAATGTTTTGGAGCTCGGATGATGACAAAATGGAATTATTTCATTTTAATGGAAAAAACATCAGGATGGTTTATTTGTTTAGTATTATTTGTAATTTATGCTGCTACTCTGGTTTTCTGCCTTTGTCTTTTCTTTATTTTCTAAATAATGGTGTCTTATAAGCCTGTTTGGGCTCGGCATATTATCTATGCATGACACAATAATAATAATAAAATAAAATAAATTAAAAAAAATCATATCTAAATACAATCTGGATACATTTTAATGAAAGGTGTAAAGGGGGTCGATCTGATACATCAATGGAAAATGTCTCACAAACGTAAAAACAAGGTTCATCGTTTAAAAAATAGAGTTAAAATCTATGTGAACATTGTTAAATCTGTGGCAGCATCTCCCTCTGACAGTTGTTTTGACGAGCAAACAAAAGGCAGCATCCTGTTGAGCAGAGTTTATCAGGTTAGACTCGTCATACTGCCACCTCATCATTGAAGGTTTCTATCTGTGAGGACGGCCAGGTGACATAAAAGACTGGTGAGCGACGTGAATGAAGGACAGACATTGTTATAACAGATATTACAGAAGCTAGAAAGACCTAGAAAGTACAGTGTTGTAAAATACGACTTTGAGGCACTCCTTCTGACTTATGTCATTGTTTTTTCAATAAAAAAAGAACACTTAAATACTAATATTATGATTACACGGACTCTAATGTAAACAGGAAAGCAGAGCAAGACAACCTTGTCTTAAACTCAAAAACTGGCACAGTTGCTCTCCTTATATTGGATATCAGATTCATGAACAAGGAACAGATGCACAAATGTAATGTCTACGAGCAACCAGAGGAGGGCACTGGAACATATTCTTTATGAACTATGATGCTATTATATGACTGTGAGAGTCCAGATGTTGGTGACTCAATCAGAAGCAAGAATACACTGAAGCTTTTGTGTTTGTTGCCTGATGTTCATTAATCATTTGGTAAAACCCTGAATGGCAGAAATGAAACGCATGTGTGCACTGATTATCAGCAGATTTGGTTCTGCATAATCCAATCCACTCCAAATTTATCTATAAAGCACATTTAAAAACAACAAAAGTTGACCAAAGTGCTGTACTATTATACATAAAAAACATAAAACAACACAATAAAACACTAAGACCATTTTAAAACCAAAAGGACGTTAAGATAATAAAAGTTAATAGGAAAGGAAAAAGGATTAAAAAAAGGCAACTCTCATGCTGAGCTAAAAGTCAAGAAATAAAAGTGTGTTTTGAGGTTTGATTTAAAAACAGGCAGTGATGCGACAGCCGAATATGTGGAGGCCAAACAACTGTGAAAAAAATGCATTATGAATTAATCTAAGAAATCAATTTAAGTGGCAAATGGTGACTTAAAAATTTACAAGCTTGATTTTAATATTTGATCTTAATTGCACTTCCAGTACGCACAGCTGATGGCGTTGTTGAGCTGTGCTGAATGTCTTGAGGTGTCTGAAAAATGCTCTTATTAAGATTGATATGTTACTGTTGAGCTACGTTTGGGTTCCAGCTGGTATAAAATACAGTTATGCGCTGGCAGCATGAGTTTAGTTCAGTCAATATAGTCTAAATATTATGGCTGTCAATTGATTAAAATATTTAATCGCACATTTTTTATCTGTTTAAAATGTACCTTAAAGGGAGATTTTTCAAGTATTTAATACTCTTATCAACATGGGAGTGGACAAATATGCTGCTTTATGCAAATATATGTATATATTTATTATTGTAAATCAATTAACAACACAAAACAATGACAGATATTGTCCAGAAACCCTCACAGGTACTGCATTTAGCATAAAGAATATGCTCCAATCATAACATGGCAAACTGCAGCCCAACAGGCAACAACAGCTGTCAGTGTGTCAGTGTGCTGACTTGACTATGACTTGCCCCAAACTGCATGTGATTATCATAAAGTGGGCATGTCTGTAAAGGGGAGACTCGTGGGTACCCATAGAACCCATTTACATTCACATATCTGGAGGTCAGAGGTCAAAGGACCCCTTTGAAAATGGCCATGACAGTTTTTCCTCACCAAAATGAAGCGTAAATTTGGAGCGTTATTTAACCTCCTTTGCGACATGCTAGTATGACATGGTTGGTACCGATGGATTCATTAGGTTTTCTAGTTCAATATGATACCAGTATCTTCACTCTAGCTTTAAAACTGAGCCCGCTACAACCTCCGAAAGATCAATTGCATTAATGCATTAAAGAAATTAGTGTTAGCTTTGACAGCCCCACTAAATATATAAAATATCTTTAGATAAAATAAGTCAACACAAGTCTAGGCAAGTTCAGCTGAACCCGATAAAGCTTTAGAGGAACATTGTCAGAAAGTGAAACCTTTGATCTATGACTGTCTCTCTTCTTAACTGGAACACGTTATCAACTGAAGATACAAGAAGATACCAGTGAGTCAGATCTAAAGTGCACTTGGAGTATCCAGTCTATGCAAGTCATTTGTTTTTCTGTACAGAAATGAGCAAACAAACATTATGATATTGCTTAAGTTACACACCTAAAGCACGCCAGCTCTTATGTAATGTTATGCAATAAATTAAAACCTCAGCCAGCCCCAACATGTAGGATGAATTCTGGACGCTCAACACTGAAAGGCTTGGTTTATTATCAATTATGTCATTTCTAAAGCCTGCTGTTTGCCAACAGACAGTCACACACACAACACGGCAGATGTGTACAATTATCTATTAACTGACGTAAGCAACAAATATGATAACTCAACAACATGTTTACCAGGCTCTACTTTGCTCCACCTGTTGCACGTCATGATTGGGTGTTTAGAGGAGCCGCCCTGAGTATGACCAGGAAACTAAAAAGATGCCATAGTTTATCACACATGCTTTTAAATAAAGAACAGGGCAAACTGAAAAATATTACAGGAGCTGCCAGCTTAAAGGTTTGACATAATTGAGAGCCAGATCTGCGCAGTAATGACAAAGAGTATAGAAGCAAAGAGATGAAACTCTGGTGTTTATTTGACAACAGCCGCTGCCGCCATTTTGGACTGAAAACGTTCAACACAGACCATTTCGGTAGATACTGACAGTAGAACAGAAATAAATTTTGTTTTGCTTTTGTACAACACTTTTTAGGCGGATGTTTTACTGGCGCCGCTTTCAGTCCAAAATGGCGGAAGAATGGAACGAACAATTAACTTTCAACTCTTGGCAATAAACGTTCTTTGATAGTGGTCGGGCGGCTGGAGCCGCGGTATCGAGGTCCCGCCCACACAACCGCCCGAGCCAATCACGAGCCGAACACGGCCGCAGCATGCTAGCGTAGCCACTTAGCTGCTATGTTAGCACCACAGTATATTATACAGTAGGCCCGTCACTCATTAATAACATGTTGACTTCTTTTATGGTTTCAACAGCTTCATTACTAATAGCAAAGGGCTGATCCGAATGCTTCGAAGTTTCGACCGTCGCCATGGTATTCAACCTCCAAATCACTATTTGAATGATTTGTTAATTTAAATTTTTTATATATAAGTATGTAATAATAATATATAAATCCCCAAATAGCCCATGAAATAAGGAATAATCCCAGAACATTACTGACTATTCCTATGCATACTTGCACACATTGAGACTTCGAAAAATAGGGAGGATTTGAATCTGAAAGTGGGAGGACTGGTGGTCCTCCCTTAGAAAAATGTGAGTTTAAGAGATTTTGTTTCCTGCATTCTGGTGACTTTTAAAGAATAAAAACACTACTTACGCCTGTGCTTTTCCTTCTATGACATGTCTGACGTATGTTAGTGCCCACGGGCCGTTACACAACTACATTAGAACAAGAGCTCTGTCCATACTTGCCAACCTTGAGACCTCAAAAATAGGGAGGATTTCAAAACCTGCATTCTGGTGACTTTTAAAGGAATGAAAATAACAAAATAATAAGTACACTGCAACAGCATTTTTAATCTTCAATACCTTAAATTCGACTTTTAATTCTCAGGAAAGAATACAGAATAATTCACCCCTCTGGTGTGAATCTCTGGCATAAATTAATATTCATCAGTTATTATTTGTTCATTCATTTTTTGCCCCTTCTTGAGTATTTCTTTCTCTTAGTACTCTCAATTTCTCTTTCCTTCTCTCTCTCACTGAAGGCCCTTTCAGACACAACGCGACAACGGCACCACTGCGCTCTGAAACCTGTTATGGTTTGCACAAGGCCACGACGGCGTTTTGCTGTTTTTTTTATCACACAAATTCACGCCAGTTTTCTTTCCTGAGAATTAAAAGTAGGTCTTTTTAACATAAAAATGCTGTTGCAGTGTACTTATTATTTTGTTATTTTTTCATTCCTTTAAAGGGACTGTTTGTAACTTTTTAAGCGTATAAATGTACCGGGTCGGGACGTATGCGCGCTCGCGTGTGGCCGGAGCCTCTGCTCCTCTGCTGCTCGCCTTCACTCAAACACTGTGCGCGTTCTCGCGGACTCGCTCCACCTCTAGACGTGAATGTGCGCTCACGCCACACTGCAGAAGAGTTAGTAGCTCTGAGAATATCTAGTAAATGTACAGTGGACGTTTGTGCAGAAATAACTGCTGCAGCTCCTCCAGACCAACAGAGGTTTCCCATGTCTTGTGAAGTGACGGGGCTCCGCAGAGAGAAACGTTGTCGTCTCGTTACCGACCGGGTGCCGGTGTCTTCCTGCTCTCACTCCGGCTGCGGGCGGAGACGACAACGTTACTCGCTGCTGAGCCCCGCTGCCTCAGCCTGCGCTGAAGCAGGAAAAGCCAACACTAGGATCAGCAGTGATTCATGGAGAGACCTTCGTCTGGTCAGCTAACATTACTGCCAAGCAGCTGAAATATAGAGTGATATTGTGCTTTTAGCTGATGTGTGTCGTCTCACTGAGCGATGCTCGTTCATGTCTATTTAGAGCGAGCAAGCGCGAGTCAGACGCTGACTTTCGTTGACTTCACGGCCACAGGTGTCGCTGTCAACAAGCATTTCTGATTCTTACAAATAGTCCCTTTAAAAGTCACCAGAATGCAGAAAAACAAAGTCTCTGAAACTCACATTTTTCTTGGGGAAGACCACGGTTTTGAAATCCTCCCTATTTTTGAAGTGTCAAGGTTGGCAAGTATGGACAGAGCTCTTGTTCTAATGTAGTTGTGTAACAGCCCGTGCGTGGGCACTGCCATACGTCAGACATGTCATAGAAGGAAAAACCACAGACGTAAGTAAAACAGTAACAATGGCTGAACTCCATTTACCTCTCCCAGGTGACCTGTTACTAAACATGCTGGCTCACCCGCAGGGCTCGGCAGTTGGCACCTAAATGAAAGGAGTGGAGAGGAGGCCTCATTAGTGGTATCAATCACAGCTGTGCATTTCCTCTTACAATCAAGTCAAAAACGTCTGCTGGGAAAATGTTACTGTTGATCACAGCTAGAGAGTGCTGATTCACCACAGTGCAACGCAACGCAAGAGCCAGAACCGCAATGTAGTTTCTCTAGGACATCAGGCAATTCATTTCTCATACGACCTGCTGGAGAGCATTCCTGATTCACGAACACACACACAGTTAGAGCTGCATGCTGTCGGTGAATGTATTAGATATGACCTTAAGGGCTTGTTGGCAAATGTAAAGGCACACCCTTGTCCTTGTAAGCGATCTAATATAGCTATATAGCTATCTAATTTAAAAAAATCTCTCTACCTCAGTTCTTATTCCGCATTATATTCCATATTTGACATTTCTTAATCCCCTGGTCTCTACTGTATATCTCCTATATTTTATCATACAGCACTATATCACTTTATGCACTACATTCACATTTTTAATAGTCCTGTATCTCAGTTGTTACCCTGAACTATATTCATTTTTAATAGTTTGTCTTCATCTCCTGGTATTTTTATATCTGGTATATTTTTTATACTTTGTACTTTATACCACTAACTAAGTTTTGGTCGGAGACGATAACGTTTCTCTCTGCGGAGCCCCGTCACTTCACAAGACACGGGAAACCTCTGTTGGTCTGGAGGAGCTGCAGCAGTTATTTCTGCACAAACGTCCACTGTGCCCCCGAGCCCAGAGCTACTAACTCTTCTGCAGTGTGTAGTCTGCTCGCATGCACGTGTAGAGATGGAGCGAGCTGACCGAGTGAGAACGAGCGCAGTGTGTGATTGAAGGCAGGCAGAGGAGCAGAATACAGCAGAGACTCCGGCCCTGGAGACCAAAGCTACGGTCTCCCCTTAATGACGTTGTGATGCCTTGCATGATAAGTTGGGTAAATGAGGTTTACCTTTAAAAAGTATCTCTTCTTTTTGCTTTCCTTTACTGATCTACTGCTTCACTGCTTTGAGGTTTATGATATTATACATCCTCGTTGACGACCACTGTAGCCATACAACGACACCACGTGTAACGCATTCAGCCGTATTGATCTGATGTGATCTCACTCCTTTCACGACACAACTGAGTGACCGCAGTGCTTGAAGTAGATGATCAGCTTCACACAGTGAACTTTGACTGGAGCTCAGAAGTCCATCAGACATACAGGTGGCAAAAAAATAATTTTAGTTTTTTTTATTGATCCATGTTTGTGACAGAAAGTGTCAAATGCAATAGTTGTTTTCTCTTAGAGGATCCATTGTTTCAGATTATTGTGCTATATTTAGAAAACTAGTTTATTTACTGTAATTGAAAGCTGATCATTTATTATTCAAGAAAAGATATCTGTATGAACCATGGATATTTTTATTTTCTTTGTAGTAATATAACTTTTAATTATGGCAATTTGCTCCCAAGCCCAGCGAGATCTATTGTTCGTACTGTAATTACTGTACTCAGTGCTGTTGAGCAATCCCAGACGTCTTCTGCCTGATTAACTTATCTTGAGTTCACCTCTGTTGTAATCATGATCAAACAGCTGTAACAGACCTCTCTGAGTAGTTGAAAGGTCAACAAGGAATGTTATGACACACGTCTTTTTGATTAGAGAAGTTTAACAGACAAAGGCACTGTTTGACTTTAACATTAAACCCGCTGTGTTGGAGGGCATTGCACCTTTACTGCACCTTTTCTATGCAGTAAATGTAACCAAGCATACTAGAGGCCTACCTTTGAATAGGATATATAGTAGAATATATAACAAAGCCTGAACTTGACAAAGACATTCATGTAGTTTCAGTCTAATTAGAATTAGATTAAGCTCTGACGAATACTGGACGAGTCGTACACATCATTTAGTCTGAAATTAGGCTTTAACCATCTCTAAGTATTCAGATTCTTTACTAAAATTAAAGTACCAATACGACACTATAAAAATACACCATTACAAGTAAAAGTCCTGCTTTGAAAATATTACCGAAGTAAAAGTATATTAATCCGAAAAGATACTTACTAGTGTTTATTCACACAAAAGTATGTTGAACACATATTGAGTATTTAGTGCGTGGTATTTGATTTGGGACGCAGCCAATGCACTAAACCAGGGCTCAGGAACTGTCACACCTAAATGGAATGCAGACGTTATTAATGTTATCTGTTACGGCTGGGCTTATAATGCTATAATAAAATATGATAATATGTGTGCCCTATATTTAAAATCTGATGATCAGCATGGCATGAAATAACCTAAAAAATAGATCATAAAAAGAGCCGTAAAACAGCAGTGGGTAGAAACGGAGCAAATATGATTAAAATTATTATATTAATTATAAAACGGTCACTATATCCTGACAGACCGGAGGAAAACAACCAATCAGAGCTGATCTGGAGCCTTGCCGTCTCTGAGCAGCTGTTAATCACTCATAAACTCTGATCAAACAGTCAAACTAGGCAGCGCTGATCAAATATGAATCAATATTCTGTTACTGTAATGCCTATTTCTCACCTCAAATGTCTTCAGAAACATCTTGTAGTGTACTGTTTAGCTGTAAAATGAGAAAGTTTGTGACATACCAAGCACCGCCCACTAGTCGGAGCACAGCCAATAGGAACGCTCTCTCTCTCTGAAATGACCTGTGATTGGTCAAAGTCTCCCGTCACGGGCTAGATTTATTAAAGCCTGAAAACAGAGCCATGAGGAGGAGCAGAAGTATAGTTGAATTACAATATGCTGAACGATTATTATGGAATTATTGTCCGATGATGCCAAAAATATCCTGCCTACTGCAGCTTTAAATGCTCTAATATGAGGTGATAAAACTTTCCAAGTGCTGTGACAGTAGGTGACTCAGGGTTTCGATTCTGCGTGAATATGATTCATGTTGTTCAGCCGTCATGGGGCAAAGGCCTGGAAGAGGCCTTCATGTATTTGTGAATGTTAAATAAGGACACTACAGTGTAACCTTTGTGCTAAAAATCAATAAAGAACTGCAGAGTATTTACTTCCTGCATCTTTCAACATGAAATCACAATTCTGAAATGTAAATGTAAAAAAAATTAAATCTGCAAGCAGCGATTAACGGGCCCTCGCACCTTCCCGCGCGTCGGGAGTACTGGCGGGACGCTGATTGACGCGGCCAGGCACGATGAAACCGGAACTCTGATGAGCGCGGTGGCGCCTGCCACAAGACTCTACAACGAACGGTTCATTAGTTATGAAAGGGGGCGGGGCTATGAGTATATTTTTGCATCTACCTGTCCTCAGGACTGGACCCTCATCATACCTGAGAAATTTGGGGCAGATCGGACTATGTACAGTTGAGTTACAACAACTTCCTGTTTCATGGCGAATGGCTCAAAATGGCCGCCACGCCACGATCAGGTCATTAAGTGAAAACTTACCATTTTGATAACGTTTCATCCTCAAGGTCTTAACATGGTCCTGACCAAGTTTCAAGTCATTCTGATTCAATCTGTAGGAGGAGTTCGTTAAAGTACACAACCTATAAAACGCTAAAAACGGGCGAAAATTCGCACATTAAATTCAACATGGCTGTCTTCCTGTTGAGTTTTGGGCATACCTCCAAGAGGCTTTTTTGTGTGTCTCTACATGTTACATGTGCCCGCCAAATTTCATACATGTATGTGAAACCGGAGCGAGGGGCTCAATTTTTCCAATTTTCTAGGGGGCGCTAGCGAGCCATTTTGCAACACTTGAGCCCGAGACCCTTAAAATATCAAAGTTTTCACCGCAGTGTGCCAAGTTTAACAACTTTTGGGCATGTTAAAGTCGTCAAAAAGGCGATTCATTTTAAGAAAAAGAATGATAAGAAACACTACAGTTTCAATACAGCCTCGCTGGCTAGACGTTAATTAAGCCCCTTACTTTGCTGATAAATTAGTTCCTGTTTGTGTGCTGCACTTTGAGCACTTAACAAAGCAAATCAAAGTTAATGATTCAGGATATATGAGTATTATATGACATTGATTGCTGATTACAAATTTTTATTGAGATAAACCCAAGTGACATACATTAATATATTAATTTCTCCGTTAAAAAATGACCTCAGGATCAGCCTAATGCCTCAAAAAACAACCCCCAAACAATAGAAGAAAAGCCGGAGAGTTAATGTAACGTCGTCACATAGAGCAACCCCCCCCCCCCACCCAGTGCTGACAATGAGTCCTACTTTGAGAAATGCTTTAACCTTTGGCCTGCCACAAGCACGGTTCTTCAAACTTTGGAACCAGGGCAACACATTGCCAGTCACATACAGTAAAACTGTAGCGCTATAAAAGCAGACAGAAAGAACATTAGTTAGTCTTCACTGAAAGAGGTAGACTCTTCATTGCTAAGCCCATCATGGGGGGTACCAAGCTTTGCCTTTTGCTGCTACTGGGAACATACGCACTAGCCCGTAAGTATTTTTTATTTCTGAAGCTAATAAGGATGTTATCTTATGTGTAAATCTATTTGAGAGAAAAGAGTTAGTGGGTGTTTATTGTTTGGTATTTAAAATGTCCTTTGAAGATGTTGCTGTTTTTGTATGTTTGGTACTTTAATTTTGTCACTCTAGTTGTGTTAGATGTGATTTTCCTTTTTTAAATGACACAATTAAACACTTAATAATGCTTAATTAATGGTTAGTAAATAATGATTTTATTAGGGCTGCCCCATCTTAGTCAATTAGTCAACTAATCGGTCTTAGTCCACTAAGATTTCTTTAGTTGATTAGTCATTTTTTTATGCTTTTTTCATGCTAAATGTCTTATTCCCGATAAACTTCTGAGCACAGCTCTGATAAAAACACCAGATTTAAAGTGGTGTTTTTGTGTGATTCTTTGTCTTAGTCTTGAGAGTTATTCGACTTAAGAGTTTCTTTGATGGAGGACAGCCCTACATTTGATATAATTTAAGTTTTTAATTGTTTTCAGTAAAGTTTTGGAGCAGCTTTTTTTAAAAATGTTTGTTTTTCATCCTTTTACAGAGCAAGATGTGGGAAGTGTTGATGAACAATCTCCAGTTTGCTTATGTGAGTTGCTTTTAACATTGTTTTATAAGTTATTATAAAATGTGATTTAATTTGAAAAATACACAACAACAATTTCCACCTTTGAACCCTTACTGATGAGATCACCAACAGCTGGGGGCGGGGGAGGGGCAGATTATTTTTAACTATTTAAATGTACTTAAGAGAAAAAAAAGAACAACCTTGACCCCTGTTGGCCCAAAAGAAACATCTTTAAAAAAATAAGCAGCAGCTTCGTCACTGCTACTTAACTCAAAATGTATCAAAAATTACTTTATTATAAATATTATTTAATTATTATATGCTGACTTATTGTAACCTGGTAGCTGATGTCATGATTCAGGGAGTTTATTAAGACATTTCAAATAAGTTATTTGCTAATTATTATCTATTTATCAGCAGACATGGAAATAAAGCACATCAATTAACTTTGTATTATTTTCCTGGAAATGTATTAAATAAATTACCGGCTATTGGGGAAATAGCGGAATATTTAATATCTTTTAGTTGTTCCACAAAGCAGAACAAAAACATTTGGTGATGCTGCTTTCAGCCGCTGGAACAACCAGCGTTCCAGAGGAACTGAGAGGAGCTGAAAATATTGATTTTTTTAAACGTAAACTAAAAACCCATCTATTTAGTCTGGCTTTTATGTAGCGTTTTATAATTTTATAATGTTATGGTTTTTATTTTTAATACTTATTTTATTTTATTATCATCATTATAGTGTTTATTTTACTCTATTTTATTTAATCAACATGTTATTGCTGATCATTATTATCTCTTTTATTCTATTTTTATTTTATTACAATTTTATTATTTTAATACAATCTGCTTATTAGTAGTTTCATAATTTTTTATTTTTTTTATTTTTATTTCCTTGTGTTTTATTTATCTTTTATTACATTAAATACCCATCTTTAATTGCTTTCTTATTCAATGAACTTTTATCTTGGTTGTTTTGGTGCATTAGCCTCTAAATCCATTTTTAACACTCTATATTTTTGTCAATCGTCTGTCCAGCACTTTGAATTGCATTTGACTTGTTTGAAAGGTGCTATATAAATAAAGTTTGATTGATTGATATAATTATTTAATTTATAATAAAGTAATTTTCGTAAAATTTTGAGGTAAATAATGGTATAATTTGGGGTAATTAATTCCAAAGAAATTTCAAATAATTTACTTGTTAATTATCACCTAATTACCATGAGGGCCTGTAGAATGAAGTGTTACCAAGATGTAATAAACATTAACATTACAGAGCTCTAACTGATGTTTCAAATTACATTTCAGTGGCCAAACGATTCAAGAACTTCCGGCGGTTTATGTACGACTATGAAGCTGAGACCTTTAACGGCGTGAATGGAGCTACCGACAACAAGAGCGGCCCCAAAGTCTCCTGCAAAGTACGTCTCACAGATCCCAGATCATTATTAGAAACCTGAATAGATAAACATTAGTACTAACTAAAAAAACAAACACTGTTTAATCTGCTGCACAGGTTGAGGTTGAAGTGCCCCAGACCTGCAGCTTCGTCCTCCGCACAACAGAGTGCTCTCTGAGCGAGATCTCTGGCGTGGACGAAGAAGGGAACGCACTGTACCGTGCCGCTGAAGGAACTCAGGCTTTCGGAGCTGCCATGGCCAAGTAAGTTTCATCTAATATTCAGCTGTGTTATTAAGCAGGGTCTGAAATTAACTTGTTTTCACTGCCTGCCACTGGGGCAGGAAAGTATTCTTTTTGTCTGGCACTAGATCTGATAATTCAAATGATTATGATTATTTACATATTTGCTTTGATTAAAAAAAAATCTTCATCAGTAGTTTTTAATGTTGTATTATAAGCTGCTTAGAGCTAACGTTAAGAAGTTAAACAGGTAATTATAATTCCCTCTCCATCTATTTTATCTTGCTGTGAAAACGTCTCCTTCATTATAACTGTATTATTTTACGAAATTACATTTAAACACGTCATGATAACGTTGTAATTTACCTCGCCCAATAGTCATTTTTACCGAACAGAGCTTGAACGCCTCGTAATAACAACTCAATGGCACCTCCGTTAACGTTAGTAGCTCTGTTATTTAACCAAGCAGGACTGTGCTGCCCACCTTCTGCTAACAGCTAACGTTACTAACTCTCATCCTGCTGATTTAAACACAGATTTGTTGTTCACAGTGTCGCATTATCGGGGAAAAAATAGGGTGCATCCCCTCAGATTTAGTAGTAGTAACGCCACACTGTTGAGCGTCGAACATGATACAGCGTGCATATGCGTTGTTGTGCATGCGTAACTGTCGGAATGCGTCGAAGAGGAATCGATAGTCACGGAGGTATGAGATACCAAGGAATCGGACAAGTAGGAACCGGTAGTATTTAGTCCTAAATCTAAAGACTGTATGATCAGAAAAGTGGCTAAAATTGAGGAAGTAGAAGAGAGAAGGATGATGTGTTGTAAATGCTAATCTGTCCACGTCAACAGGAACCTCTTGAAGATCACAGTCGAAGGACATCTCAGTGTCAGACTCTTCCCCGAGGACGACGAGCCGGTCAACATCCTGAACATCAAGAGGGGAATCGTCTCCGCTCTCATCGTGCCAGTAATGGAAGAGGAGAAGAACAAGCAGATGGTAGCTCTCCTCACTGCTTTATTGCCTTGTTTTTGTTTTGTCCGTATTTACAGCAGTTACCAATCAATTGAGGACACGGAGCAGAAATCGATTCTGATGGTCTCATCCAAAGATAAACAAGTTGCACAATGTGTAGATAAGCTGTCCCAGTCACAGGCGATAACATCGTGTCCTCACAATGACAACCTGTGTCTGCAGGTCAAAGTCACAGATAAGTTTATCTTTCTAATGGTATCACCTGCTCTCATAACGGGGGTAATCTTTGACACCGATTGATAATCAGATTCAGGGAGATTGCTAAAGGACAAAAAGCACATTGTGCACGTTTGTTTTGGCTGGTCAGCGTGGTCCAGTGTGGTCCAGCGTGGTCCAGCGTGACGCGTCCGGCTCACGAAACTTGGACCACACTGTCAAACTAGGTGATCTAGTTCTAAAATTAAACAAAGTATCACCTATTTCTCACCTAAAATCTTTTCAGAAATAGATTTTGGGGAATAACAGAAAGTTTGAAAGACTAGAAGGACCGTGTACTGACCGTACACTGTCCAGACATATACTCAGTTTTGACCACGTCTTTGTCTTTGAATTGTTTCCAACATCCTCAGTATTGATGATGCCTCTCATCCTTTTCAGTCCACCGTGCACGGAGTGTGCCCCACCGACTTCACCGTCAACGCCAGAGAGGACATCGCCACCGACGTGACTGTCAGCAGGGATCTTTCCAAATGCGACACTTTCTTCGCCCGCCGGCAGGCCACCAGCCCGCTGGCCCTCATCACTGGCATGGTGAGAGATTAACCAACAACCTCGTACTGTCACCGTCACAGATTAAAGCCAAGAGGCTTATATAAAACTATTTATTGATGGATTTCATTTGTAAATTATTTTTATAATTCCTCTTTTTATTGCCCGTTAAAATGTTAAAATAATGAAATACTTGTAATTTAGTCCATTTATTCCAAGATTACAAAAATAAATTTGTAAACACTATTACTATACTAGATTGTATATACTGTTTATATTTAATAAAATACGACTACAACATGCTATGTTCTTCACTGTTTTCTGCTCGTCTTCGTAATCTAACTAAACATGTTTGTACCATCAGAACTACCCTCTGTCCAAGCTGATCGGCAGCACCCAGACCTGCAACTACAAGTTTGACAACCAGAAGAAGCACATGACTCGCGGAAGCTGCACAGAGAAGCACATCTTCCTGCCCTTCTCCCACCAGTAAGTAACTAAATAATAGAGGAATATCCAGTGGTGGAAGAAGTATTCAGATATTTACTTGAGTAGCAATACTACAGTGTAAAAATATTCTGTTACAAGTAAAAGACCTGCATTCAAAACCTTCATTAAAGGTACTATACAGTATGTAACTTTCAGAAAATCCTTGTTATTAATGACACCAGTGGCCGTTAAGTGAACTGCAGTCGGCCTCCTGTTGCTCGTGTACGTGCTCGCACTCGATCATCCTGGGCGTCGGCCAAAACAGTGACGTGACATTGCAATCATATATTACAGTTATTATCTGTAATGTCCAATGTCCATGATACCAAATAGCTTTCCATTTGCAAATGACTTCATCAGCGTTATGAAGCAAAACCATCCCGTGTCCTTGACATAGAAATCAGTCCCGCAGGCTGTTCGAGGCAACCGAGAAAGTCGGGGAAGATCTCAGTTTTTAAGTTACATTACAATCTGTTGAGCATATTTTTATGCTAAATACAGTACCTGTGAGGGTTTCTGGACAATATTTGTCATTATTTGTGTTGTTAATTGATTTACAATAATAAATATAAACATACATTTGCTTAAAGCAGCATATTTGTCCGCTCCCATGTTGATGAGAGTATTAAATACTTGACGAATCTCCCTTTAAGGTACATTTTGAACATTGTGATTAATCACAGTTAAATATTTTAATCGATTGACAGCCCTATTGTGTATGAATGATGTTGCGCTGGGTATGGACATTGTCTCTCCTAACTGATCCATATTTTCATTTTAAATATTTTTATTTGGAAGCATGTGCATATTAGACGTACAGACTTATGCAAAGTGAATATCATGCCTCATTTCAGATATGTAACAATAAAGACAAACAATACTAGGAACTAAAGGTAAAACAAGACAATAAAGGAGACAAGCAAACACACAAAAACATAAATAATAAAAAAATGAATCGACATATAACACCCTAAGGGAAACAAAAACTGGTCCATATTTTCAAAAAGTTTCAAACCGACAAATAGTTAAATAGTTCATATAAAATAAAATGTTTTTCGCCGAGTGTAATTTTTCCCTATTATGACCTTTTTGTCTCATCTTCTGCAAACAGGGGTGAATATGGAATTTCTACTCTGGTGAAGCAGACCGTGACTCTGAGAGAGACCGCCAAGATCAACGACAGGGTCTTTGACCGCAGTGAGTGTTTTGCTTTTTAAAAATAGAATTTAAAATATCAAAATATGCTCAGTACGTGTCCAAATGTGCCGCACTTTCTTACTGTTTGTGATTTAATTCTGTGCAGATGAGTTCAACTACAAGGACCTGGCCATGGAGGTAGCTGACGACAAGTCCCTTGTGCAGACCAAGTACGCCGCCATCGCCGCCATGCAGCAGCTGAACACCCTGTCGCAGACGACTCAAGGCGAGGAGCGCGCCAGCCTCTTCCACAAGCTGGTGTCTGAGCTGCGCGGCCTGAAGGTTGACATCCTGGGATCCGCCGCCCTCGAGATGATGGACATGTCCAAGCCCTTGACGTGGCAAGCTTTTGCCCAGTGCGGCACCCCAGAGTGCACCAGCGCCATGCTGAAGATCCTCAGGACCTTCGATGAGAGCGCTCTCGAGGTCGATGCTGTCGTCTACGCCCTGGGGCTGCTGCCAAACCCTTCCCGCCTCATGGTGAACGACATGCTGGCGATGGCTCAGTTCAAGCAGAGCAGGCCCATCATGTATGCTCTGAGCAACGCAGTCAGGAAGTAAGTAAACCTACATGTCCTCCTCAATACTGAAGCAGTGAGTTGTTGTTTCTGTTGGACATGAATCACTAATGTCTAACTTTGTCATCAGACTGCACCATGCTGAGGGCGTCACCCCCGAGATCACCGCCGTCTCTGAGTACATGACTTCCCTCCTGGGCGCCGACTGCGCCGGAGAGAAAGATCTGACCTTCCTGACCTTGAGGGTAGGTAACCAGCTGTGAACACTTATAAACACATAGCGTTTGCATGTTTTCCTCTAATCGTCTCCACTATTTCATCCAGGTTGTTGGTAACATGGGAGATGCCATGGAGGCCGCTGACGCTACCATAAAGACCATCCTGCTGAAGTGCATGAGACAGCCCGCGACAACACTGTCCGTGCAGCTGGCCGCCATCCAGGCTTTCAGACGCATGTCTGCCACAGACGAGGTAACGAACGTCACTGATGAATGATTGAGAAGTGAGACGCTATGCTGAACTTTAAAGTGAGGTAGTGAGATGCTTTTTATTGTTTTTATCTATAAGTATGTATATATGTGTATGTATGTGTACATATATATATATATGTGTGTATATGTGAGTAGTGTACATATACATTCAGTGTAGATCAGCGTTGACTAAAATATCTTGTAAACAAGCTTAATAATAGTATTTGATTTCAATTCAAACCAGAGTTTTTTCTAGTTTTAGAGGGTATGATTTAGATTTTGTTTCATATTTATTCTCATTAATTGTCTACCCACGATCTTCCTCGTTGTCAGTGTTTTGGTTCATTTTGTAAAAATAAATGTCATTAAATATTAAGTAAAGCGGTAAAATTGAAACACTAAAGTATGGTTTACATTCTGTACTACCTTGCCATTTGCAAGTGCCCTCATCATTTCAAGTGTTAATTGTAAAAAGGAAAGTTATCGTCATTATGATATTACATCTCAGCAAAACAATTATTATTTTATATTATAGTATTATTAAAGTATATAATATTATTTATTTATTTATTATTTTTCTTTATATATTCTTTACATTTTGTATTTTTTAAATGTATTATTATTTTATATTATAGTATTATTATAGTGTATAATATGATTTATTTATTCATTATTTTTCTTTATATATTTCTTTAATTATCTATTTACATTTATTTATTTATTTAAGTATTTATTTATTAATTATTAGTACCTGGTCAAAGATTGTGTATTTATTTGTGTTATGTTAAAATTCAACAAAAATATTGGGTGGATAAAAACAATACCATCTCCCTCCACAGATGAACAGTGCCCTTGATTCCCAGTTTCATATTCTTTAAAGTTTCCACACTGACAAACAACGTCGCTGTTGTTTTTCTCTCCAGGTTCGCTCGAACCTCCAGAGGGTCTGCCAGTACCCCAAAGGTGCCGTGCAGAAGCGCCTGGCAGCGTACCTGATCCTGATGAGGGACCCTCAGGACAGCGACATCGAGATGGTGAAGAAGATGCTGAAGCAGGAGCAGAACGTGCAGATCAAGTCCTTTGTGAGCTCTCACATCTACAACATCATCACCTCCACTGATGCAGACACCCAGAAGTAAGAATGGAGCAACTGACAACACATTTATTTAATGGAAACGCTGTGTGATTTAACAATTTCTTATATTCAGCTGATATATTTATACATTTATCATCACCCCAGGCTCCGTCAGAAGGTAATGGACGCCATGCAAGACACTGAGGTCGCCACACACAGCGACTACACCACAAAGTCTCGCAACTACAAGCTTGGCGTGGCACAGGAGAACGTGCAGGCCGCCATTCAGGGCAACGTTGTGTTCGATCCCAGCAGCCAGCTGCCGAGGGAGGTGCTGCTGGAAACTACTCTGAAAGCTTTTGGTTTCAGCATGGATCTCTGGGAGGTATGTTTCACTGCAGATCGTAATAATCAGGGATTTATTGCTGTTTCAAATTGTAGTTTTACTCTTACTGGAAACACTAGTGTCTTATTCTTCTTCTTATTTGCTCTTTTGGACTTTTTCAGTCAATTTGCCCCTGAAATTAAAGCTAAATAGAATTTGTAAGAGAATTATTTGGCCCAGATTCAGACTTTAACCCACACTGTTTCATGTTTTCCAATAGATTGGCATGGACGGAAGGGGCTTCGAGCCATCTATTGAGGCTTTGTTTGGAAAGAACGGCTTCTTCCCCGACACTTTGGGCAAGACTTTGTACTGGACTTTAGACAAGATTCCACAAAAGATGAGAGAGGAGCTGGGGAAATGGGCTTCTCCCCTGGACATCGAAGGGCAAAAGGTAGACCTTGTGTTCTGTTAAACACTTCCGTTAAATCCGTCATCCTCTCCTCTGATACCACCACTAACTAATACAACTTTTATCCCTCAAGATTCACGGAGATCTTGTGAGAGAAATTGTTCGCAACTTCAACAAGCTGGTGAAGGATCTGCAGTCTCAGGAGTCCCCAGAGGCCATGGCCTACCTGAAGATCATGGGAGCTGAGCTCGGCTACATCAAGAGCACCGATATGAAGTTCATTGCTGATAACGCAATGATGTATGCAGAGATTTTCATGATGATCATTCCTACCCAGGTACTGTTCTGCACTCCTGTCGTCCACTTAACCCTCTGAGACCAACAATACAACTGTTTTTGTCCTTTTAAGGGGGTCTTTAGGGAGAGATAGCAGGTCAACAGTAGATGTCACATAGAAGTGGTGTACATCATCTGAAAGCTGGGAACCTGAAGATTAATCTGAGATGCAGCTCAGCACTGTGTGTCAAGTTATTCTAGTCATAAATCAGAAATAAACATGAATAGTGGAAGTGTATAAGGGTTTAGAACATTATGATTTAAGTATATGACGGTCATCCCCATGCTCTATTACGTCTTATAAGTTGTTGCAGCAATTTTGGGGTTGATACCATTTGTTTCACAGATTTGGTGCTAAATTTTAAAAAAATGTACCACTCGAGAATAAATAAAAATGATCAATAATATCTCCAACAAAACCCATTAAGACACCAAGACCTTGAGGAACACCATAGAAAAAGCCACGCTCTGATTTGGTATCAAAAACTTTTGAAATTTGTGCAAGAATTGCATTTTTCAGCAATTGGATGGCGAGCGCTTCTGTTGTGTAAACTGCTCAGAAAAAAACCTTATTGTCAATCTAGCTAGGAAAGCCACCCATTCTCTGAATGCTCTAGGTCTCTAGTTTATGGCTGTAAAGTTTCATGAGGCTGTGATTATCCTAGAGGTCACCACAGGTCATTTTATAGAGTGAGGTCAATGAAATGGTTACTATGGGGACTAACATCATCACACATGAATACAGTTGGGCTCATTGGATCCACAAGAGTCTCAACTTTACAGTGATACCCAATATATGTAATTCCAAGACTGTTTAGGGACCCCAGTATGCAGAAATATTCAAACACACCATTTTAGAATAAGAATAACACATTTGTACTGCAAAAGGTCCTAAAACTGAGACTGTCGGCGGGTCTCAGAGGTTAATAAAGTATTTTTCTACACCACAGCGAGAGAATTCAAATTAACCGTTGATTCTTTTTTGTATCTATCAGGTCGTGGCTAAACTGATGTCCAGCACTGACAATGAGATCTTTGCCCATTACATCTTCATGGACAACAAATTCATCATGCCAACAGCGTCTGGCTTGCCTCTGACATTCGCTCTGTCCGGCACCTTCGCTCCTGGAGCAAAGGGAGGCCTTCGCATGGCTCCAAACATGGTACGTTTTCCACCTCTTGTCCTCGATCTACCCTGAGTCAACTATGGTTTTATTATCATGCTGTTGCTATTTTATGAATGTACTTCCTCAAATGTCATGCAATAATTCAATATAAATAGTAGCAGTAGCAGATTTTTTTCATGACTCTACAACTCTTATAATTTCATGTTTTCGTTCACAGAAGGAGCTGCTGTTCTCGCCCTCTATCGGAGTCGAGTTTGTGACCAAGATGGGAGTCCATGTCCCTGAATTCGTCGTGTCCGCTGTCGAGATGCACACCAACATTTACCACGAGAGCACACTCAACGCCAAGATCACCATGGAGGAGAACCAGATCAAGCTCTCCATTCCTGCCCCACAGGGCACCACGAAGCTCTTGAGCATCAGGTAACAAATAACATAATTCATAAATGGAACGTGCTTTCGTAGTAGATAAGCTACAAAGTTATTAGAAGGATGGAAACTGATTTTTTTTCTTTTGAAATAGCAATAAAGTGCAGATTGTGGGCACTGGTCTGGCCGCCGTGATCCCACACAGTGAGGGTGAAGCCGTCTGCAGACCTCTCTTCTCCGGAGTCAGATACTGCACCAAGACACTCCGCGCCAACACCGGCGACAAGACTGACGTTCCTTACTTCCCCCTGAATGGAGAGACTAGGTAAGTTGTTGAAGAATCTGTGAATATTTTGTCAATTTTAATATCAGCGGGGGATCGGGACCCCTACGGGGTGACGCAAGATCATTTCCGGTGGTCGCCAGATGGTTGTGGAGAAAACAAATTAAATTAGATTAAAAATAAAATAACATATTTTAGACTGGGGAATGTTTTTTACATTACATCGCCTGCCCCAGTGATATAATTTGCCTCAGAAGAGATTTTATTGAATGCGTTTGTGAGAGTGAGAGTTTGCAAGCACGTGATTCTGGGTTCAGGGGGAGAGAAAAAGTTATCCACAGTACCTTGATCACATTGGACAATACCTCGGTGCTAACTGTTCAAACTAAACAAAACAGTCATCACAAACAAAGTATTATTGATTTAGCCAACATTTATTAATCGGAGCATTCACAATAATCACTCAAAATCAGCAGAGGGAGGCGTGTAGAAACAGCTGTTTACGTCAGGCGGAGGGATGATTATTCTGGGGGGGGCGCGAGTCAAAAAGGTTGAGAACCACTGCTTTAAGTCACAAGGAAATGGTCATTTAATGGTGTCTCGCCTCTGTAAATTACTGGTATTTAGTAAGGACATAAATACTGTTTAGTACAAGAAGTCAAAGTTAGATTTTTTTGTGGTTTCCTAGATACACCTATTGAATATCGTAGATCTGAGAGAGACTTAAACTTTGTTCTTTCCACGCTAGGTTTGATCTGGACATCAAGCCCTCCAGAGAGGTCTCTGAGTACACCGCCACCATCGCCTACAAACTCCTCAGCGAAGGAAAGGACGGACGCCAGAAGGTTGATTCCCTGAAGTGGGCCCTGAGAGCCGAAGGTATGAGCATCTTATTTAAAACAAATATTTATAATGTGTTTTTTCCATGTGCCATAATATCGTCCTGTTTCGTTTTTCACATACATGAGTAATGAAGTTAAACTTGTGCTAACTTTAGGTGATCAGCCTAGCGAGGCTACAGCCACCATGAAGTACAACAGGAACAGGAATGTGTTCACCACCCAGATCCAGGTGCCCGACTTTGACGTCGAGGCCGGTGTTAAGGTCGGCATGACCGACAGCAGCGCCAGAGGCAAATCCATCATCCTGGAGATCTCCAACAAGAACATGCCCCAGCTCTCTCTGATCGGCCGTGCCAAGTGAGTCAAACCCAGCTGAAATATTTGTTCAACACACAGTCAAAACATAATAATATATCTGACTTAGCGCTATGTACTGTAACATGCCCATTTTTTAGATACAGGCATTGACTTGATTTCTTTTTTTCTGTTAATCACAGGCTTCAGGCCGTGAATGAAGGCATGCTGCAGGTTCAGCTGTTAGTCCCCTCACTCGAGGCCGACGCCGCCGTCACTGCCACCATGAGCAGAGCTGATGGAGTCACCCTGGAGATCAAAAGTGATGTCAAGCTCCCAAAGACCTCCTCCGTTCAGACAGTCACATTCAAATATGGTATGTCTGTTTGTTTCACGATTTATTTATGGGGTTTATACAATGAAATACTTAGTAGAATATTATGCATACATGCATATATACATACATACTGTATATGCACACACGCACACATATAAACACCTACATACATACCGGGGCTGTCCCACGACTCTCAGTCGAGTCGACCAACGTATACACCACCCTGTCACCCAGTTGATCGGTTAGTTCGACACGTCTGTAAAAGTCAGTTCTTCCCCAAAGAGTCACACAAAAGCACCACTCCAAGTCTTGTGTTCACGATAGTTGAGCTCACAAATCTCTTGGAGACAGTTCACCCAGCACGAACAAAGAGAAGAAGTAGTCGACCAAAGAAATCCTAGTTGACCAAAACGATGAATTAGACTAACTGACTAAAAGGGGGGCAGCCCTAATACATACATTCATGCACATACATCTACATGGTATGTCTGTTTAAGAAAATACTACTAATGGACTTCAAAGATTGATAATTTCAGTCTCAAATGTAAAAGTGAAATGCTTTGTATCTCAGGTGAAGACCAGGCTGAGGTTCAGCTGATGTCCAACATGAACGCTGATACTAAGATCGTGGTGCCGTACACTGAAGCCCTCCAGGTCTGGATCGGGCAGCTGCTGGAGGACGTCATGGACCAGCAGGTTGTCAAGACCGACATGAAGCTGCGTCATGTCTTCAACAAGGCAGTTGAGGTGAAAAGAATATAATTATTTATTTTATTTATTTTATTTATTTTATTTCTTTCATTTATTTTATTTATTTATTTATTTATCACTCTGTTTTCACTTTTTTTCTTTTATTGTTTTTTGTTGTTAATTGATTTCCAATAATATTTCTTTTTTCTTTTTTTTTAAATAATAATAATACATATAAATAATAAATAATAATAATTTCATAGTCTTAGAAAACCCATATTACTTTAAAAAAAAAAAAGCAGGGTCAAATAAGCTGGCCACCTGAACGCCAAAAATGACCAAAAAAAATAGACAAATATCATCAATGACAGAACACAACGAGCTGACAAACATGGAACAGAGACATAGAAAATAACTGTAACTGTGTAAGATGGGGTATATGTAAGGGGTGGGATTGTTATGTTAATATTGTATAATATTATAACTATTTTAGCAGACCTCGACTTAGATCTTCCAGACTAAAGCATGAGAAATGTTTTTTTTCATCAGGCCGGTGATATCTATCTGGACAAGATCTCAGCTGATGTCCCGTACGTTGAGACTCTGAGGAACAAAATTGCAACTGTGGAAATGCCTTCCATGCCTGAGAACCTATTCATGAACCTGTAAGTGAACCTCTCATCCAATAAGTATTATTTTCACTCACCAGTTGAATTTCTGTTTTAAATGACATAATAACAAATGTTTTGCTTTAATCCTTTCACCAGTGACAGCACATTCGCATACAAGTTCAACAAGGACCGTTTGACCATCACTGTCCCTCTGCCTCTCGGAGGCAAATCATCTGAGGAGCTGAGGATACCTCCGATGGTCAACTCCCCACGCATCTCAATGCCTCAGCTGGGCATGGAGTTTGCCTCAAAAGAGATCCAGATCCCCACTTTCACCATCCCTTCTGAATATGACCTCACCTTGCCTCTGATGGGACTGGTGGAAGCATCCGCCAAGGTCAACAGCAACTATTATACCTGGGAGGCAACTGTGTCTGGTGGTAACAACACCGTAGCGTCTCCTAGCTACTTGGCCAAGTTCACCGTCATGGCTGAGAGTCCGATCGACCTTCTCTCCTTCTCCGCTGAGGGTAAGTTAATCTTTATTCTTGTCTTTAATTAGAAAAATTATTTAACTCTAGAGAAACAACATAAAAGTTTATACTAACGTACTGTTTTGTTTGTTTTAAAGGATCCACATCAATCAAAGACACAGCAGAGGAGACTATGAAATTCGCCATTGATGGTTACCTTAACCACATGCTCATGAACACAGGTTTTAGTGTGCTGGAAACCATCGCTGTCACAGACCATGTGATGTCAACAGGAAGGTATAACATCCATGCCAACTCCCCCGCGGGTCTGGAGACGTCTCTGACTGTTACCACCCAGGTCACCATAGATTCAAGCATGCTCTCCGGAGATATCAACACAGATGGAAGCTTGACCGTCGGACCCATGTCTGCTAGCACCACGTATCTCTACACCTTCTCCGTTGAGCCAGCGAAGAAAGAAGCTAAACTGGAGAGTACGCTGAGGGTGACCTCTGAAATCCTGAAGGTTTCCAACAAGATCAAGGCATCATATGCAAACGAGGAGCTTCTGATTGAGTCCAACACCAACATGAACACTGACCCCATCAAGCACACCACCAAAATGTCCCTCAGCTACAAAGATGTCAAGCTTACCATCCAGTCTGACTCTGTGACCAAGGCTGACGAGCGAATGATTCGTAGCCAGATGGAGTTCGCTGCCTCTGATGGAAAGGCCAGCCTCAGGATCGAGAATCAAGCTGATGACACAGTGAACCGGGCCTACTCTCTGCTCACCGGGTCCATGACCCCCTCCGGATTGGAGATCAACACTGACGCCTCCTTGAACATCTTCTCAAGCCTGGCCTCTCACAAGGCAACATTGGCCCTGAACGAGAATGGCCTGACCACCAGCTGTACAGCAACCGCTCAGCACAGCCCGATGACCTTCGAGAATGTTTTCCACGGCAGCGTTGACACCGCTGGCGCCAGCATGTCTCTCACCACCAAGGGAGCCATTAAAGAGAACAAAGCTGAGCTCAATGTTGAGGGAAAGATCGCAAGCACAGAAGTGTATCTCAACAGCATGCTTAAGGGTAACCTCTTTGACATCAACACCAGGAACAGAGTGAACCTCAGACTGAATGAAGACGGCTTGGTCCTCTCCAACAACATGGTTGGATCTTTCAACGAGATGAGGTCCGAAAACACCAACTCTCTATCTCTTACGCTGAGATCTTTCGTGCTCCGCTCCAAGACCGACAACTTCCTTGACAAGAGGAACTCCTACATGCACGACATCACAGTCAACATGGAGCGTTTCATTGCCTCGGTTAATGTGAAAAATGACCTGAAGATCATGGAGATTAACTTTGTGAATGATGCCCTGTTCAAGGCAGAGCCCTACAACATGGAGGTGACTGGAACAATGATGGGAGTCTTCTCAGAGGAAGAGCTCAAGCACACTTATGAAGTCAAGTTCGTCGACATGGTCTTCTCTGCAAAGTGCAACACCAATGGTAAACTCCTGGGAGCTCAAATGACACATACCACCGATATGGAGGTTGCTGGTCTAACCGTGACATTCAACAACGTGGCTAACATCAACTCACCAGTTCTTCGTATGGACAGCACAGTCAAAACTGTTGCTGCACCCTTCACTCTGAACATCGACGCCATCTTCAACTCAAATGGCGCAGCTTACCTGTACGGTGCGCATAGCGGCGACCTGTACAGCAAATTCCTCCTGAAGGCAGAACCCCTGCTGTTCATGCATTCATTTGAGCACAGAGCCTCAACCACCCATGAACTGGACGGCAGACCCACCATCAACACCAACATGGACAACAAGTTCAACAGCATGCTGAGCCTCCAAGAGCAAAGCGTCACTCTGAAGATGAAATCCTCAGTAAACAAGAACACTTTTGACCAAGAAATGAGTGCCTTTAACAATGCAGAGAAAATGGGCATTGAGATGTCAGGAGCTGTTTCAACCGACCTCTACAGTGATGCCAGTGAAGATTACGCCATCTCTGGATTCGTGAAATATGACAAGAACAGCGACAGCCACTTCATCCAGATCCCATTCATTGAGTATCTGCCTGCGTTTATTGAAAACGTAAAGAACACCATGTTGAGGCTGATGGACCAAAGTGTTGACATGCTGAAAGACGTCAACGCCAAGTACGAGATCAGTGCCAAGCTGCAGAACAAAGTGTCAGAACTGAAGGAGGTCATTGACAACTTTGACTTCAACCTCTTTGTCCAAGACCTGAGAAAGTATATCAACTCAATTGAAAACATCATCACCAGCCTGACAGCCAAGTTCCCAACTGACAAAGTTATAAATGTGCTGAGATCAATGAAGGACGCCATCATGGCTTTCATCAAGAAGTACAACATTGCTACCAACTTCGATGTAATGTATACCAAAGTAGAGGAGATCCTCTCCAGCTATGAGATTGAGAAGATGATTGGGGCCATCATGGATGAGGTTGTCAAAATTATGAAGCAGTACCAGGTGAGGGAAAAGATGCAGTCTGCTTTTGCTGCTCTCAAGTCAATTGACACAAAGCCTTTGCTCCAAAAAGTTATGGCACCTGTCCAGGAGCTTGTGAATGAGCTGTATACCTTTAACTTCAAACAGCTGATTGATGACATGAGTGACTATTTCATGAGGATGGTCCAGAAAGTCCAATCTTTTGATTATGACACATTCACTATGGAGTTGAAAGAGAAAGTTGCAGATATGAGCAAGATTCCCTGTTTTGGAAAACTCTACGGAGAGTTCATAGTTACCTCCCCTCACGTCACACTCAGGACCACCGCTGACCTCGAGAACACCACAACTACATCAGCCACACCAGAGTTCAAAGTCAACTTTAACTCAAGAGGTACGTCTACTTTGAAAGTCCTTGACTTCACCGTGGATGCCAGTGCTCACGTTGCTGCACCCAAGAGGAGTCGCCTGTCCATCTCTGAGAACGTTAAAGTTGACCAGGCATGTTTGACCCTCGACCACAAGGGAACACTGACTCTCTACGGCATGTCATGCCAAGCCTCTGCTGAAACTACCGCGAATGTCAACACTGAGCTCTTTGTTGCCGAGCTTGTCAACAATGCATTCGTCGCCATGGAAGATGGAGGTTCTGCCACTGTGGAGACCAACTACAAACATGATCTCAACATGCCAGCCTTCAACATCTTCAGTGAAACATCAATGAATCAAAAGACTGTCCTCCAGGTCGAGGCTGGCACTGCCCGTCTGACCCTTACCAATCAGGCCAATGAAAAATATGCAGTTCAGGACTCCTCAGATGAGGCCACCCACAAGAGTGACATCGATGTGGTCATGGATCTCCACACAGCCAAAGTGACTTTCACTGGAGCAACAGGCACCAGCCAATACAAGCTGAATCAGAACGTGGTTGCCGACATCTGCATTTTCCGCCACCTAATTATTGACGCCAAGTTCGAGACAGAAACACCTTTCATGAAGGGCAGCGTTGCAGATATCAAATTCCAGGTTAAAGCTGGAGACTTGAAAATTGATTTCACTGCCTCACACATTGCAGAGCTAACTGGACTGGTTGAGGGAACTCTCTCAAACTCTGCGCTTGCTATGGTCACACCTAGTGAGCTTATGTTGGACACCAAGAACAAGGGAAATGTCAAGGTTGCCCTTCCATTCAAGCTGTCTGGAAAGATGGATCTCCAGAATGACATCTCTTTGACCCTCAACTCTGAAGTGCAGCAGGCAGGCTGGACAGGTCTGGCAAGATTCAACCAGTACAAGTACTCCCATTACTTCACCATGGATAATGGTGATAGTGAAATTAACATATTCTCCCAGATCAATGGAGAAGCAAATCTGGATGTGCTGAAGGAGCCAATCACCATTCCTGCAATAACTGTGCCATTTGTTGGTTTGAGGACACCAAGAGTGGAAGACTACTCTCTGTGGGAAGACACCGGCCTGAGCTCCCTCCTGACCACAACTCAGCAGACGTTTGACATGAACTCCAAGCTGAAGTACATGAAGAGCCCTGAGATGATGACCATTAATATCAATGTGGGTCCAGTAATCAATTTAATCAATCACAATGTCAAGACTCTGCACAAGAACGTGCTCATCGGCAAAGACAAGGCTGCTACCGTCCTGGTCGCATCTTACGACCAAGCCAGGGCAGAGTATGAAAAATACAGCATGGAGTTGCCCAAAACCATCACAGTCCCTGCCTACAAAGTTCCAGTGATGAATATCGAGATGTCCACATTCACCATTCCCCTACCCGACGTCAGTCTCATCACAATGCCCGCTCTGCATGTTCCATCCGCCCTCAGCAAGCTGACTCTCCCAAAAATCACCCTGCCCGAAATTAAGAGCATCAGGATCCCAGTATTTGGCGATCTGACCTACCAGTTCTCTATGAAAACAGCAATGCTCACGCTTAAATCTGACGCCAGCATCCTTAACCAGGACAGCATCGTCATCAAACTTGATGCTTCCTCGACTTCTGAATTCGAGGTTCTGACTGGAAAGATCGAGGGAAACGCCAACGTGAACACAGTCGACGGATTTAAAGTGGCCTCTGTCCTGTCTGTGAAGCACCCGATGCTCGAGGGAAACCATGACAGCACCATCACCCTAAGCTTTGAGAATGTGGACATCTCCATCACCAATTCAGCAAAGGTCCTGATGATGGAAATCTATCAGGAGATTACTGGAAATCCACAAGAAGGCCTTGTTGTCGCTATGTCCACTCCATCTGCAGGACTCGTTGCAGTTCAAATGCAGACTAAGCTCCCGGCACAAGTGAAAGCAAGACTCTATGGTCGCTACCCGGTAAGAGAACTTTTGTGTTTGCTTATTACTGACCTTTGATTGTGGTTTCATTGAAATATTTAGTAATATATCTATATTTACCTTTTCCCCCACAGTCCGAGCCAACAACCGACATTGATATCTTGGGTCTGAAGATGTCCGTGATGAACTCTGAGAAGCTGAACATTCAGACAACCTGGAACATGGAGATGCCCTATGAGGTGATGCTGGGTTTGAAGAAACAGGTGCCCACAGCCATGAAAATGGTGTCTGATCCTGCTGTCAGGACATACAACACAATCTACAAACAAGCTAGAAGCCTTGAGGGTACTTTCGAGCAGGCTAAAGAGCAGGGAAAAGTGATGTTCAAGAGAGCTATCGAGAACGTGGCAGCAGCAAGCCCTTCTAATCTCATTACAACTGTCACAGATAAGACCATTTTGATCCTCAAGGCGTACCAAAAGAGAGTTGAGATTGTTCTTGACGCTGTTGTTAAATTCCTGAGAGATACCAAGTTCCAGATCCCTGGGTATGAACAGAGGCTGTCTGGGCTTGAGGTCTACCAGAAATGTAGTACTTTTGTTGCCGACGTATCTGAGGAGGCTGTTGAAAAGATTCCCGAGTACTTTACCTACGCATTTACATCAGTTCTTGATTATTTCCAAGCCATTGAATTCACCCTTCCCGGCTCTAACCACATTGTCAGCGGAAGAGAAATTCTCGATGACTTGATTGTAGCTTTGAAGAAAATTCAGGACCAAGTGATTGTCACTGTTAGGAAACTGGGCGAAATCCAGCTGGAAGATATCATCAATAAATTATCTGCATTTGTGCAGTTTACCATTGCGCAGAGTGAGAAGTTTCTCCAAACCCTTAAATCTCAGAACGTAGAGAAGCTCTCCACCTTTGTGAGCGATGTATACAATGATGCCGTCAACTCTCGCATCGTGGCTGATGTCACCAAGCAGGTGGAAGAGGCCTGCAAAATTGTGGTAGAATATCTGAAAGCCGTGAAAGCTAAGCTCCAGAGCATCGTGGCTGACATGTCTTTTGAACAGCTTCAAGCCGACATCCAGTCCTGGATTGATTTACTGGTAAAACGTCTGAACGCTTTCCAAAACAATGTCATTAAGGCACTTAAGGAGAAAAGCAAAATTGTTGAACCATATGTGAGAGTAGGTGACAGACAGATGGAGGTTGACATCCCTTTACCATTTGTTGCCAAATTCTAACTGACCAACTTACTAACCTGACTGTATCCGTTGTGAAACCATGATGCATGTCTCTCTTCTCTGTTTTTCAAATTATTAATTTTGCTCCCTTTGTGTATTGTACTATTTAAAATATGTGAACTTCAATAAAGAAAGTTTGTACTGCATACTATTCATCTCTTTGCATTTCTTGTATATACTTTAACATAAATGTCTAAAAACTTGAGAGTGTAAGCGAACTAAGGTACTTTATGACTTTTACACACTAGTAAAATAGGTTGACCAGATCCCAACAAACCAAATGTGAGACAAAGAGTATATTTGTGTGGGACAATGTGGGACACGCTACCAAGGCTGAGAGGTAGTCTACAATTTGTATATAACGTCTATCTAACTTAAATAATGAAAAATTCTATTTTGCCCCTTTCTCTTTTTGCGACCCACAACATGAACTGTGTCGCTTCATGTCGTATTCCCCCTGTGTGTGAAATTGAAAAACAACTGGCAAATTTCACAAAAAACTCTTTTAAGAATCACCTTCCACTAGCTTATAAATACTTATAAGTAGTTTCACAGTCTTTGTTGTAGTGGCTCTTCCTTTTCTTTGCGGTAGTTCCATCATATTCCACCTAAATCTGCAGAGCTTGTGACTTCATGGTGACTCGCAGTTTTCGCCGTTGGGCGTAGCGAAGCGAAGACGGTGAAATGTTAACCTGCACTCGACCCGTGATGACAGCATTCTCTGCTTTCTTCACAGCCGTTGGATAAAAGTCAGATTTTAAAAAAGCGCCTGTCCTGCAGCAGTTACATTTTCTTCAGATTGATTATTCCTCCTGATGTTGATGTTGACATGAAGCACTGCAGTTCAAGCAAATTTGCTTCCCTCAAACTCACAAATATCTATAGTCACTCATTAAAAAACGACATACTAAACACAGTCACAATGTGGTATTGTTTTAAAAAGCTCACTATACACCGCCGTCATACGCACAGTAGTCATTTGTATCCTCAGGTCTAAATTTAACAGATACACAAATAGCTTCTGTGACACACAAGCTCTTTTATCATAAAACAATGAGAACAAGGGACTCAGTTTGACAGTTGTCGACAATAAAAGAAGTCCTGAAATGGACTCACCCTTTGAAATATATGAATATAATATATATAGCCTGGAATATATATGGCTATCATAAGGAGGGGTATTCAGATCCTTTACCTCTCAGTATAAAAATACTCCACTATAAGTGCTTTTAAAATCATACTTACATAAAAGTATGGAAGTGTTAATTGGAAATATGGAAATCTCTTCTTTCTCAATTAACTACCCTTTCTAATCTGAATATCAGGATTGAGAATAAGTGATGCTTTAAATGCCGGATAATGGAGCTGGGATACGTGCCTTATTCATGTGACAATGTCTTTTCCTTTATTAGTACGATGTACACAAAGCTGCGCCTGTCTATGTTTGAATGTGTTGAGACATGTGGGTGTATATGTCTTTATATGCACATGTGAATATACTGTGTATACTTTTGTAATAGATTATTGCTGGTTCTTATTGCAACAACAAACCAAGTCCCTTTGTTTTCATACACGTTTATTTAGCCATCTTTTCTACATTTACATTTATTTTGATTTTTTAATTAATATTTACTACTATTTCTTCTTCTTCTTCTTATTGTTATTATTATTATTGTTTTAATTATAATTTATCTATTTGTTAAATTATTTGTTGTTAATTTCTCCATTTTGTTTATTCTTTGGATGTCCGGGGAGGGTTGGGAGTTTTTTCTACATTTACATTTATTTTTATTTTATTTTTAATTATTAATGATTTAATTATTAATTATTATTTTAATATTGTTTTAATTATTATTTAATTATTTACTATTATTTATTTTATTTTATTATTTACTATTTATTATTTATTATTATTATTATTATTATTATTATTATTATTATTATTATTATTATCATTAGTGTTTTAATTATAATTTATCTATTTGTTCATTTATTTGTTGTTATTATCTCCATTTAGTTTACTCTTTGGGTGTCTGGGGAGGGTGGAGGGTTGTGAGTTTGTTGGAATGTGTGTAACTCTGTTGAAAAAACGTATAAAGTTATACAAAATTAAAAGAAAATGGAAATACTTAAGTGAAGTATAAGTACCTCAAAACTGTACTTTCCATAACTGATCATAAAACCTATATCATCCTACCAAAAACAGAAACAAAATCACAAATACATGGATGATGTCATTTACAAAATATAGCAACATCTGATTGTCAATAAATATATTATAATTATAATATAATAAATATATTATTTTTCCTCCAAAGATGTTGAACTTCTGCAACACCACATTCAGTATTTCTCTTCAGTGTTAGAAAATGAGGCAAAAGAATGGAAGAGTAGAGATGGTGACACACATTGATTCTTTTATTGACTTTCCCAAAACAGTACCGCTTGTTCCTTTTACATTCTGGATTGTTTTTCCTCACAAAAAAATGTCCATTGTTCCATTCAAACCCATTTCATTACATTAACGTGGTCATAAGTTGATAAACTCTTACAAACAAATACGTTTGGCACATTTTCAGCATTTTCCTTCTTCTTCTCCATAGTTTAATTCTTCAAGAGTGAAATAACTGCTGTGTCTGATCGGTGAATAATAAGCTCACAACACTGGAAATCAGAGGCACACGAGGGGGGCCGCTGTGGGAAAGTGAACCGGTCCAGCACAATGCATTCCTGTCCCGTAAGTCAGCACAAAGCCCAGCAACAGAAGGCCAGGAGGAATGTGACTTTTACACCGTCGGTTGTAACTCTGGTTGGATTTATAAAAAAGATGCTACTTTTTTAACTTTATCGACATAGTTTAATGTTTAATGAACCACAGAGGAATTACGTTTAAAGTGAGTAACTCTGGGTTTTCCCTCAGGATTCCCAGTGTTGCAACACCCTCTGTAATTCATAGCTGTCATCTAAACAGGTACTCCCACCATCGTGTAAATAATGCCGGTTACACACTACATGAGAATTAAGCTGATTTTGGCTGCTCCGATTTCAAATCGTAAATACTAATATTTACGATTTGATCTCCTGTTGTGTGTGGGGAACCCCCGAGGACAGCCGATGACGCAGTCACGTGGGAAACCGCCAATAGAGAACCAAGCTGACTGATGAAGGAAGAACAACCACCGCCACGGTGGCCGCGGCTAATGCACGAGCTGATGCAAAACGTGAAGCATAAAGTAGTAGTAAGATGGAGGTCACACAAGTGTTTATTTAACGCGTCTCCATGACTTCATCCATCCATCCTTCGTGAATTTTCAGTACAAAGTAAAAACTTAACATCACTAATTCTTCCCGCCCGTCGTCCGCCATGTTTGTTCACGTTTGATCACGAGAGATTTCCGTTAATTTTGGTCGGGACTCTTGTTGTTGATGATAGAATCTGTTAGTGTGTTGTTGCTGTTTTGGCCAAATTGTTGCTCTCCACACACTGTAGGAACTAAACTTCTCAAAGCATCTCTTTGCAAATGAAATAAAGTATTGACTGAGTTCATCTTTGCATGTAAACTATTAATTAAAAATGTGTTTTTGAGGATCGATACAGAATCACACAACATATCACAATACTCAATATTTTCTTACACCCCTGTGGAGATCAAACGAGAGTTCATCACACAAGTGTGGGAAAATTGCTCCAATATGTTGATTTCTGTTATTAACTTCAAACAATATGTTCGACCAAATAAGTCTGAGGTACATTCACGGTCATAATGGAAGACATTAAGATGTGTTTCTCTATCATAATTCAGCTGTAAACACACTTATCTAGTGTTTTAATCAAAAGGATACCCTTTTGTTTATGTAATTATTATACGATTGTGGTTTTTAATAACATAACATAATGATACAATTCCATCATGTTTGTTTTAATAGCCACACTCATATGCATCATGTGCTGCTGGCTCACAGAGCTTGGACACAGACTTTCTTTTCATGACACTTTCTAAAAAAATCACTGAGCGAAGCGCTCACATGCTTAAACCGTCTCACATGCTCCATCTGCTCTCGGAAATATGAACTGGGAAATGAAGCCGTAGCTAAATAGAAAATGTCCAACAGGTCTTTCAAAGTGTTTGGAGATATGTGTTGAGACGGCTAGATTTCAGAAACATGGAGAGATTTAGGGCTGCACAATATATCGTTTATTATTATTATGTCAACTTGCGCGATAAACACATCGTGAAAGACTGCGATATTGTAGGATTCTGTTTAGTTAGTTGAAAGAGAGTTTCAGTAGAAAACAGCACTTTAAAATGTGATTACTAATTTTTTGTTTTTGTTTATTGGTGCCTTTTTTGTTCAATAAAATAATTTCCTTTCAGTTTTTCAATTCAACAAAGAATTTGTTATTTTATAGCAGAATACTGAAAGAAGCACAACTGAGTAAACTTTAATATCTGTTTATTTATCGCAAGTAATATCAACAATGTTATCGCTTATCACATAGGGGTGTAAGAAAGTATTGCGATATTATGTTTTGAGATGCTGTATTGATTCTCAAAAACACAGTATTGGTTTTTAATTAATATTTTCCGTGATATATTGTGCAGCCCCGGTGAGGTTTACTGTAGGTGCTTCAGATGATTTAGTTTCAGGTGAGATGTGAGGACAAATCATCCCCTCCTCGGATTATTTTCAGGCTATAATGTGTTTGTGCAGCTTTTTATTGCATCGTTTTGTGATCAAAAAGCACCTCTTTATTGGAGTTATTGTAGCCACCAGCAAAAGCACAACATTTCTGGTATAGAAGCAGGAACTGTTTGTACATTTAACTGTAACAAAACTGGACAACATGGTTTGCCCCTTTTCAAGGCTGGCTGGCCAATCTCTTATTAGACCTTTTAATGGCCTGTTGCATAAAAACTATTTTAGTGTGGAGTTGAAAACATACTTTTTGGTTCCAACTAACAAACCTGAGATTTATTATTTAACTGTATATGCTGTGTCTTTATTCAAAAAAATGGCGTAAAACATCAGAAGAAAACTATACAGAACACCGTG
The DNA here is from genome assembly GCF_015220745.1 of Sebastes umbrosus. Taxonomy (NCBI): domain Eukaryota; kingdom Metazoa; phylum Chordata; class Actinopteri; order Perciformes; family Sebastidae; genus Sebastes; species Sebastes umbrosus. The sequence continues at coordinate 3,725,796 of NC_051286.1, forward strand.
ATGAGCATCCTTTGACTCCCAACTTCTTCTAAGTGTCCAGATGTGCAATTTCACAAACTCTTTTTTTGTTTACAATACAAAGTGGACATAAATAATTATTTGTTAACTGCTTTGCTTATTATAAACCTTGGCAGTAAGACAGTGCCCTATATATGCAAACACAAAAAAAGTGAGCAATTTTAAACCTTGGGCTCGTAAGCAGGACCTTTTTTGGAAAGGACTTGTCCACATTGTCCTTTTCACCCCCTCCACCTGTTAGACAGACATGTGACCCACAGAGGGCATGCTGTAACCAGTTCGTTTCTCTCTCTCACACACACACATCAGATATCAGATGATCCTTCAAGTGTGTTCAAAAAACATCTTGTTTTGCAGTCATTTCGTTTTTGCTTGGAGCAAGGTCGTGTGATAATAACGGAGTATCCAAACCCACGACTCCCAACTTCTTCTAAGTGTCCAGATACTGCATGTGCAATTTTACAATACAAAGTGGACATAAATAATTATTTGTTAACTGCTTTGCTTATTATAAACCTTGGCAATAAGGCAGTGCCCTATATATGCAAACACAAAAAAAGTGAGCAATTTTAAACCTTGGGCTCGTAAGCATGACCGTTTTTGGAGAGGACATGTCCACATTGTCCTTTTCACCCCCTCCACCTGTCAGACAGACACCCCGATATCAGAGGTCAAATGGCAGTGGTGGCCTAAAGGTTAGAGAAGCGAGCTTGAGACCGGAAGATCGCCGGTTCAATCCCGCGGATAAATCTGGGTGGGGAAAGTGAAAATACCCCTCCCTCATTACCACCACTGATGTTCCCTTGAGCAAGGCACTTATCCCCAACTGCTCCAGTGGAGCAGCTCAGTGACCAGCAGATCAGACTGTGGTTTTACTGGGCAGCCTCCAGGTGTGAATGTGATCAGGGCATTCCTGAATAAATAAAAGGTAAAAAAAAAAAAGATTTGCAGTCATTTTGTTTTCTGCTGTTTTACTGTATTTTTTATTTCCTTTATCTAGTTTGAGTGTATTTATTTATTTTGTCTAGTTTTACAGTATTTTTATTTTGTATCTAGTTTTATTGTGTTTTTAATTTCTTTTAGTTTTACTGTATTTGTTTTTTATTTATTTTTGTTTAGTTTCGGGGCATTCCTGAAAAAGAGCATTGCTCTCAGTGAACATATACATACTAACTACTCTACTTTAAACTAGATAAAAGAAATTAAAAAAAATACAGTAAAACTAGATAAAATAAAAAATACAGTAAAACTGGATTAAAGAAATAAAAAATACAGTAAAACTAGATAAATGACTAAAGGTAAAAAAAAAAATTAAAAAAAGGATGATTTTGCTTATTATAAACCTTGGCAGTAAGGCAGTGCCCTATATATATGCAAACACAAATAAAAGTGAGCAATTTTAAAACTTGGGCTTGGACCTTTTTTGGAAAGTCCACATTGTCCTTTTCACCCCTCCACCTGTCAGACAGACATGTGACCCACAGAGGACATGCTGTAACCAGTTCGTCTCTCTCTCACACACACCCAGATATCAGATGATCCATCAAGTGTGTTCACTTTTGTGTTTTGCAGTAATTTCGTTTTTGCAACAAGGGAGTATCCAAACCCACCTCCACTGCGCGTAAAACATGTCCAGCTGTGCGTAAAGCTGTGCGTAAAGCTTCTCCAGACAGCTCCAGCTCTCCATGGTGTCTTCACATCAGAACACAACATTTGAGACACCCTCCAGACTGGACTTTCCTCTTCTGCAGACTGGCCCTGGTGGCGGTCTCGAACACCTCCCAGATGCCCTCCTTGGTCTTGGCTGAACACTCCAGGTACTGGTAGGCTCCGATCCGCGCCGCCATGCTGTGTCCGTCCTCTGTCTTCAGCGGCTCCTGCTTCAGTCTGGACAGCTCTGTCCTCACCGCCTCGTCGCCGCGCAGATCCTTCTTGTTGGCCACCAGGACGATGGGCACGTTGGGACAGAAGTGTTTCACCTCGGGGACCCACTTCTCCGGGATGTTGGACAGGCTGTCCGGGCTGTCCACGGAGAAGCACATAACGATGACGTCAGTGTCCGGGTAGGACAGAGGACGCAGCCGGTCGTAGTCCTCCTGTCCCGCGGTGTCCCACAGAGCCAGAAGGACCTGCTTGTTGTCCACCTCGATGTCCGCCACGTATGTCTCGAAGACAGTGGGGACGTAGACCTCCGGGAACTCGTCCTTACTGAAGACAATCAGGAGACATGTCTTCCCACAGGCGCCGTCTCCGACCACCACCAGCTTCTTCCGGATGTCCGTCATTATCTATCCTCCGACCTGTCTCTGATCTCTAAAAACACAGCTGTCCTTCTCTCCTCCTGTCCTTTATACTGTCCTTCCGTCCTCCTGTCCTTTATACCGTCCTTTATAGTCTGAACCCAGCCTCGTCCCGTCGACCACCTCCTCCAGATCATTAACAGTAACCCTCCAGCTGCTCTGGTCTCTTTATAAAGAGCAGGCTGCTTTCCTAAATATAGCAGTCCAATAGGAAGTGGAGAGAGGAGGGACATGGACACGAGGACACACCCGACCAGGATCAGCCCAAAATGAGACAAATATCACTGCATCGTGATGTAGTTCTTTACAATTCTCCACTTCTGTTTTACTGCTTTTTGTATTTCTTTTATCTAGTTTAAAATAGAGTAGTTAGTATTTATATAGGGATTTGTACATTTTCAAAACTTGAAAACAAAAAAAAACTTTATCTAGTTTTACTGTATTTTTATTTCTTTTATCTACTTTGTCTGTATTTTTATTTATTTTTTCTACTTTTACTGTATTTCTATTTATTTTTTATACTTTTACTGTATTTTTATTATTTTTTTCTACTTTTATTGTATTTTTTATTTGTTTTTTGTCTGTATTTTTTTTTAAATTTTATTTATCTAGTTTAAAGTAGAGTAGTTGGTATTTATATAGGGATTTGTACATTTTCAAAACTTGAAAATAAAAAAAAAACTTGATCTAGTTGTACTGTATTTTTATTTCTTTTATCTACTTTTGTCTGTATTTTTGATTTATTTTATTTAGTTTAAAATAGAGCAGTTGGTATTTATATAGAGATTTGTATATTTTCTTTTATCTGATATTTCTAATATTTCTTTTCTCTAGTTTTACTGTATTTTTATTTATGTTTATTTCTTTTATCTACTTTTACTGTATTTTATTATTTATTTTTTCTTGTTTTACTGTATTTTGTATTTCCTTTATCTACTTTTACTGTATTTCTTTATTTAGTTGATCTAGTTTTACTATATTTGTTATTTCTTTTATCTAGTTTTACTGTTTTTTTTATTTATTTTATCTAGTTTTACTGTTTTCTTATTTATTTTATTTAATTTTACTGTATATTTTTTTTATTTTATCTAGTTTTACTGCATTTTAGAAAATATATATTTTATCTAGTTTTACTGTATTTTTTTTATTTTATCTAGTTGTACTGTATTTTTTATTTCCTTTATCTAGTTTTACTGTATTTTTCATTTATTTTATCTAGTTTTACTGTATTTGTTATTTATTTTATCTAGTTTAAAGTAGAGTAGTTGGTATTTATATAGAGATTTGTACATTTTCTTTTATCTAATATTTCTTTTATCTAATTTTACTGTATTTTTTATTTCTTTTTTTCTAGTTTAAAGTAGAGTAATATAAACAATTGAAAACTTTCTTTTATCTAATATTTCTAATATTTCTTTTATCTAGCTTCACTGTGTTTTTTATTTCCTTTATCTAGTTTTACTGTATTTTTTTATTTCTTTTATCTACTTTTACTGTATTTTTTTATTTATTTTATCTAGTTTAAAGTAGAATAATATAGACATTTGAAAACTTTCTTTTATCTAATATTTATAATATTTATTTTTTCTAGTTTTACTGTATTTTTTTTATTTCTTGTATCTAGTTTAAAGTAGAGTAGTTGGTATTTATATAGAGATTTGTAAATTTTCTTTTATCTAATATTTATAATATTATTTTTTTCTAGTTTTACTACATGTTTTATTTCTTTTATCTAGTTTAAAGTAGAGTAATATAAACATTTGAAAACTTTCTTTTATCTAATATTTCTTTTTTTCTTGTTTTACTGTATTATTTCATTTCCTTTATCTACTTTTACTATATTTTAAATTAATGTTTATTTCCTTCTAGTTTTACTGTATTTTTATTTCTTTTATCTAGTTTTACTGTATTTTTTATTTCTTTTATCTAGTTTTACTGTATTTCTTATTTATGTTTATTTATTTTGTCTGGTTTTACTGTATTTTCTATTTATGTGTATTTATTTTGTCTAATTTGTTTTGTATTTTTTAATTTGAGTTTATTTCTTTTATCTAGTTTTACCGTATTTTTATTTCTTTTATAGTTTTACTGTATTTTTTTTTATTTTTTTTTGTCTAGTTTTACTGTATTTTTTATTTCTTTTATCTAGCTTTACTGTATTTTTTTAATCTATTTTTTCTAGTTTTACCGTATTTTTTTAATTTATTTTATCTACTTTTACTGTATATTTTTATTTCTTTTGTCTAGTTTTAGTGCATTTTTTATTTATGTTTATTTCTTTTATCTAGTTTTACTGTAATTGTTTTTATGTAGTTTTACTGCATTTGTTTAAAACAATGTTTTATCTAGTTTTACTGTATTTTTTATTTCTTGTATCTAGTTTTACTGTATTTTTTATTTACTTTATCTAGTTTTACTGTATTTTTTATTTCTTGTATCTAGTTTTACTGTATTTTTTATTTCTTTTATCTAGTTTTACTGTATTTTTTATTTCTTTTATCTAGTTTTACTGTATTTTTTATTTCTTTTATCTAGTTTTACTGTATTTTTTATTTCTTTTATCTAGTTTTGCTGCATGTTTTTATTTCTTTTATCTAATTTTACTGTATTTTTTACTATAGTAAAGTATAGTTTTACTAAATTATTTTTATTTATTTTATCTACTTTAAAGTAGAGTAGTTAGTATTTATATCCTGGGAACAAAATAAAAAAGTGTCTTCCAATTATTATTATTTTGTGATTTCCTTCCTATTTATGGTTAAAATAAAAATTTAAAAAAATATTTTTATTTTCAATTTTACAGCATGTTACGGTCACATGGTGCACAAAAGGTACGTTAGGGGGAGGCTGATATTCAGATTGTATCTAGTATTACTGCATTTTGTATTTCTTTTATCTAGTTCTATCGTATTTTTTCTTTATTTTTTCTTTTATTTTAAAAATATATTTTATCTAGTTTTACTCTATTTTTTTTTCTTCTTTTATTTAGTTTTACAATTTAGGTGCACAGAAGCTACGTTAGGGTAAGTCTGATATTCTCATTGTTGTACGCATGTCTACGTAGTTCACGCTATTTACAGGGAGGGGGCTCCAGCGCTAGTGGAACTCTGAGCTCTGACTACCGAGCCTTCACTAAATCACCGCTCTCTGGCCAAAGGAAACTAAACAATATAGAATCTGGTTGACGGCGAGCAACGAGCATCGACCCTCTCTCCACACCACAACGCGTGAGTAGCTTTATCTGCGCTTTATATCTCATCTTATGAAACAAAGAGACGGAGATATACCCGCTGCTGAGCTGAGAGTGTTTCCTCTTTTGTTTAGCGGTCCAGGCCCCTGTAGTCTCCGTGTCTCCGTGTCTCTGTCTCTGTGTCTGTCTCTGTTTGGATGCTCGCAGCGGAGCCATGTTGTTGCTTCATGTGTTTTAGCTTCAACAACAACTGAGCAGTTAGCATCCACATTAGCCATGTTTGGGGGTTTTATTCAATCAATGCAACATTTGAAAACTAATAAAATAAGCTTACTATGAAGCCCACTATCTTACTGCAAAACAATTGCAAATTCACTAAATGTAACTTTGATGTCTCGCGTCGCCAAACCAATAATAAACAGAGCAGGCCCGCTGCGGCTAGCATGCTAGCTTATTAGCATTGTTAGCATGCTAGCTTATTAGCATTGTTAGCATGCTAGCTAATGCTAATTCACAATAATGCTAAAAATAAATTCAATATCTGTGTTTATTATGGATGTTAATAAAACAAACATATGTGCAATACGAGTACAAACTGTTCGTTATTAACCATTTAAAAACTAAATTACGCCGTTAAGTTAGCTTGCTTTTTAGCAACGGCTAGATTAGCTTCGTTAGCTTGCTAGGTTAGCATTGTTAGCATTACTAGCTAATGCTAACAATACATTAAATATCTTCTAGTTGTACTACATGACTGGATGTTAATAAAACAAACAGAGATGTGCAGTACGAGTACAAACTGCTAGTTATTAACTATTTAAAAACAATCATTTATGCATTTAAAGCCGTAAAGTTAGCTTGTTTGTTAGCAACGGCTACGTTAGCATGCTAGCTAATGCTAATTCACATTTATGCTAACAATAAATTCAATATCCGCTTGTTGCCAATAAATGATTGGATGTTAATCAAAACAACAAAAGGTACAAACTGTTCGCGATTACCTATTTAAAAACAATAATTGACGCATTTAAAGCCGTTAAGTTAGCTTAGCTTATTAGCAAACGGCTAGGTTAGCTTCGTTAGCATGCTAGGTTAGCTACGTTAGCTTGCTAGCTGAAAGGTTAGCACGCCACAACGAGCACAACAAATGTTGGCTTTATTGTTGTAGCCAGTTATATATTTATTAAAACCAGCTGCAGCTCTCGTTGTGACTAAAATAAAATCCGTATTATGTGATCGTTTCCTGTTTTTAATCATTGGTAATGTTACATTAATGTTAACCAGCTAACACTGTAGGCTAACCAGCTAGCATTCATGGGATGTAAGCCATTAACATGCTTGTCATTCACTTGTTTTGTTCTTGCATTGCTCGTTCAGTAAATGAGCAACAAGGCAAAGGTAGACTTCCCATTTTGACGCTAATGCCCTGATGTTGAGCAACACGTGCAATTAAATTTGGCTCATTCAGGAGCAAAGCTAACTAACGTTTCTGCAGCCATGGCATGAAGCTAGAAACTCAGGAATTAGTCATGTCCCAGGAAGGAAATTTAAGTTGCATGCATGTATTGGTGTTCTTTTGGGTGTATGCTTTTCCTGAAGTCTACATTAAAAGTTGGTTTGCCTCAGGGCTTCACATGGGAGTCAAGGATAAAGCCCACATGTTGTATTTTACAGCTTTCATTAGCCTGTAACCAGGATACAGTAACACAACTGTCACGTTAAAATGGGTGCTATATTGACTTTATATTGTATGGATGGGACGACACACTTATCTCTTGATTTAATACTATCACAATACTTGGGTGACAATTTGATATGTATTGCGATTTTAAAGTATTGTCATTGGATATTATTGCAATTTTTTTGCAACTTTTTTAACACTAGATCATGGAGAAAGTTGAATCATACACTTCTAGGGACTTTTACTTTGGAAAATATTTAAATTAATACAGTAAAAGTGTTTGATTTTCAGCATGTATGTAGTCAGAGATGTCCTGAAGTCAAATATATCCGTCATTTTCAGGAATTAGACCTGTCCCGGAGAAGAAATTTAAGTTGCATGCGTGTATTAGTATTCTTTCGGGTGCATCCTTTTCCTGAAGTCTACATTAGAAGTTGGTTTGTCTCAGGGCTTCACATAGGAGTCATGGATTAAGCCCACATGTTGTATTTTATTCATTAGCCTATTACCAGAATACAGTAACACCACTGTCATGTTAAAATGGGTGCTACATTGACTTTATATTGTAGGGCTGTTACGAGACACCCTATCTCCTGATGCAATACTATCACAATACTTGGGTGGTGGTTCGATATGTATTGCGATTTTTTTTTTTTAAAGTATTGCGATTTTATATTATGATTTATTGCAATTTGTTAACTTTTTTTTAACACTAAACCATGGGGGGAAGTTAAATCATACACTTCTAGGGACTTTTAGTTTGGAAAATCTCAAAATTAATGCAGTAACATTTTTTGATTTTCAGCATGTATGTAGTCAGATGTCCTGAAGTCAAATATATCTGTCATTGTCAGGAATTAGTCATGTCCCGGGGAAGACATTTAAGTTGCATGCATGAATTGGTATTATTTTGGGTCCATCCTTTTCCTGAAGTCTACATTAAAAGTTGGTTTGTCTCAGGGCTTCACATAGGAGTCAAGGATAAAGCCCACATTTTACAGCTTTCATTAGCCTATTACCAGAATACAGTAACACAACTTTCACGTTAAAATGGGTGCTACATTGACTTTATATTGTAGGGCTGGTACGAGACACCCTATCTCCTGATACAAGACTATCACAATACTTGTGCCAATTCAATATGTATTGCGATTTTTAAAGTATTGCGATTCGATATTACGATTTATTGCAATTTTTGTTAACTTTAACACTAGACCATTGGGGGAAATAAAATCATACACTTCTAGGGACTTTTAGTTTGGAAAATATCTAAATGAATCCAGTAAAAATGTTTGATTTTCAGCATGTATGTAGTCATAGATGTCTTGAAGTCAAATATATCATCCTTATCAGGCATTATTTATTAATTTTTTTTCCAGCAGCCCAAAAATAAATTTTCCCCACAAATTAGTGGTATTTTCTTTTTAATTTATAAGGGACATTTAATGTTTTATACGTCTGGTGAGTATAATCCAATCAATCTTATTTCCATATATGTATTTTGTATATACAGTTCCCTTTGTTAACACCTTATTTTGAAAACTGGACATAGTCACACGTGTATACTTCCTCTAACTTCGCCAAGTCTGTCTCTAGCGCTCACACCATTTGTCTGCTGCAAATGAGGAGGCTGCGTTTGTTTTAAAAAGCAGTGCTATTACCGTCTTAACACACCGAAGTCTATCTATTAGGGCTGGGACGACACACCCATCTCCTGATTAAATACTATCACGATAATTGGGTGCCGAGTCAATATGTATTGCGATTTTTAAGTACTGCGATTCTACAATCGTTGCGGCTGGCCGCGTTTTGTTTTGGTTGACGGATACGGAACGGATAGTAACTTCTTTCTGCCTCCACATAGACTCAAATGGAGCAAATATATTGATTCTGGCATTAAAAAAATATATTTCAAAATCGCGATACATAGGTGAATCGATTATTTTCCTCCCATCCCTATTATTATTTTGATAGAAAGTCACTTAAACCATATATCTGACTAAGTTGCGTCAGGCAGTTGTCTCTGCTAGACTGGGAGTCAATTATATTCTATTATGCATAACAGCACAAAAGGGTGATGTAACAAGACTGCATTCATGTCAACATGATACTCATGTGTTTGTACATTTTGTCTCGTGTAGGCTTTCCCGTGGAATGAGCGTTCCATGCAGCATCCTAGGTATGAATGACGTGGCCTGGCAGGAGACAAGAGGTGGGATGCTGCATGCAAATGGCGCTCCTGAGACTGGAGGTGTCAGAGTTCACGTTGGAGGGCCCTTAGCCTCAGTTGGGGTAGCTGGACAGGCTCCTGGAGTCTCACATTTACAAGGCATGGACCGGGTAGTCATCCCCAACCCGGGTACCCCGCAGCCTCCGCTAAGTGGACGTTCTCAGGATGACGCCACAGTCGGATACTTCTTTCAGAGGCAGCCCGGAGAGCAGCTTGGAAGTTGCACACCCAGCAAGCATCGCTGGCCAACTGGTGATGCCAATCATGTTGATCAGGTAAGTGATCATCAGTCTTTGTAATATTATTTGATTTAGTGCAGGTTAGAAGGACAGACAGCAGTATTTTGTATCGACTAAGGCTACAAATTTCACTGAATATTGTATCAATACTTACACCTATTGTATTATACTTTGTGAAAGGTAGTATAGGGTGTAAATTCCACTGGATAACTTGTCAGTGGACTCTGTAGCATCTTGCTGTGTCAGAATTTGGACACATAATGTGATGTGCAGCCCAAACAATAAGACTCTGTTAGTCACACAACTGACACCAGGTCACATATTCCACGTGTTCTTCTTTGCATGTTTTATTGAGGTTGGAGTTTGGCTTTTGTTGGTAAAGCTTAATGCTGTGGGGTGCATCAAATCTGTTCCGTATCCGTCAACCAAAACAAACAGCATCCGGCCGCCGCGAGCCGAAACGAGAAAGTAGAAAACGGCAGAGGGTCCGCTTGGATACGGCCTGCACCCTCACATTTTAAATCCAAAGTGGTAAACACTACACATCCGGCAAAGTATGGAAACACTTTGGGTTTCACACATTGCAGGAAAAGCAGAGCTAGACATCACGGCTAAAGCTGCATGCTAACTCTGTCATGGACAGGAAATGTTTTCTTATTGCAGTAAAGTGCGGTCAAGCCGGCCGTCACTCATCTTCGTGGTCAAATGGGCCGACGCTACAACTGTAGAGGACCCATATACTGACATTTATGTTAAATGCATTCAAACGGCCCCGAAGGAGCTGACCATGGATGTATAAAGAGAACGGACCTGACGAGAGAGCTAGAGACCACCTTGTAGAAGTTAGAGGAAGTAGACACGTGGAACTACGTCCGGTTTTCAAAACAAGGTGTTAACAAAAGGAACTGTATATACTGTACGAAATACATAAATGGATATAAGATTGATTGGATTATATTCACTAGAAGTATAAAACATTACATGTCAATTATAAATTAAAAAGAAAATACCATTAATTTGTGAGGGAAATGTCTTTATTCTTTGATTTCTGGGTTGCTGGAAAAAATGTAATAAATAATTCCTGACAATGACTGATATATTTGACTTCAGGACATCTCTGACTACATACATGCTGAAAATCAAAAAATTTTACTGTATTAATTTAGATATTTTCCAAAGTAAAAGTCCCTAGAAGTGTATGATTCAACTTTCCCCATGGTTTAGTGTTAAAAAGAAGTTAACAAAAATTGCAATAAATCGTAATATCGATTCGCAATACTTTAAAATCGCAATGCATATCGAATCGGCACCCAAGTTTCGTGATAGTATTGTATCAGGAGATAGGTGTATCATTAGATATTTTCCAAAGTTTGACTTTTTTTTTCAATTTTTCCCCATGGTCTAGTGTTAAAAAAGTTAACAAAAAACATAATATCGAATCGCAGTACTTGTAGAATCGCAGTACTTTAAAATCACAATACATATCGACTCGGCACCCAAGTTTCGTGATAGTATTGAATCTGGAGATAGGTGTATTGTTTCAGCCCTAATAGATAGACTTCGGTGTGTTAAGACGGTAATAGCACTGCTTTTTATACAAACGCAGCCTCCTCATTTGCAGCAGACAAATGGTGTGAGACTCGTGCTTTGGCCACTGAGTGCGTTGGCACAGCAGGAGAGTGATTGTCGCTGAGATAACCGGCCAGACTTGTAATATCCTAGTCTTGCATTATCATACTGCCGTGCAGTGTTTTGGCATCTGAAGAGTCTTTTCAGTTTTATAGATTTGTTGCACAAAGTGGACTTTCTGGATTAGACTTGATCTTATTGGTGCCTGTAGCGACACACCCACCTCACCTAACCTGCATGGGTTTGGGTTATGGGAGTACAAAGGGAAAGTACATTATGATAGAACATAATGATGTCGGTAGCCAACTTAATACTTAATAATTGCCCTACAAGGGTTGGGCATACATACAATGTTCTAGAATTGCAAGTTGGAAATGTAAAAGGAGGCAACGTCATGTAGGTATATTGAGCTTCTACCAGACTGGGCTGGTTTCAGGGGCTTCGTCTCATCTATATATACCGATAAGGTGACCAATCCATCAGGCACCACAAATAATAAGTTTAAAAGATGTTTTTGTTGTTTTTTGTGTTCCTTTCCCTCTCTTTAAAAATCTTCATTTAATTTATGCAAAATGTGTTTGTGGCCAACACTGTAATTATTGAGACACATAGCCTAATTGTGTCTGTCTCAATCCATTAACTGGGCAATGGTCCTCATTTCCTATGCATGTCTGAGACCTTTGTACAACAGCCCCCCATGCATACATACAGTGGATTGGGTTATTACTAGGGCTGCACAATTAATAAAATATTAATCTCGATCACAATTTTTGTCTTCCCACAATTAAATGAACATAATCGACTGTGATATTGACGTTTTAAATGCTCCGCTTATAATAGACAACTCTTCTGCATAAATCAAGTGCTTCCTAAACTAAACAGCTAGAGATGCACCGACAATCAGCAGCCGATCGAAGCCGGACGTTTTCAGCTGTCTCATATAATATATCCGGCTTTTTTTAGCCACATGATGGTTTTACGTCGCCACAGTCGGTAACGTCACACACACACAACATATTGTCAATATGGTAGTTCTTCAGCTCAGTGAAGAAGGCATAAAGCTACAGTTTGTCACAACTGCAAGTCCAAAATAAGCTGTGTAGGAACAACCTTAAAACATTCGGAATAACTAATTTAATCAGACACTTTTTATATTGTAATTCATTCGTCTGCCGACAGCACGGAACTACACGCTACACTGTGCTTATGGTGCGTTCAAGCTCTACACAGTAAAATGAGTACTGGCCGATGGTAAATTATAGTGCTGTCATGATGCGTTCAAATGTAATCTTGTAAAATGGAGTTTTGGCGAGAAACTTGAATAAATCCAGTTGTTTGAAGGAGATGTTTTCACAGCAACATAAAATAGATGCTAGAGAGTGAATTATGACCTGTTTAACTTCCTAACACTACCTCTCAACAGCTTGTAATTGTAATTTTTTTATCAATAATAATAATTTATTTCCTAATCATTTGAATTGTGTGTTTTTTATGCTAATAATCATTATAGATAACAAAGTAAAAGAATAACATTTAGAATTTGATGGTTGTAATGTAGCACAACATGGAAGTGAAAGCAGCGATCTGTTTATTTAAATGTGAATTTGCAATAAAAATGTTTTGTCCCTAAAATCTATGAATAATCGTGATCTCAATATTGATCAAAATAATCGGGATTATCATTTTGGCCATAATCGTGCAGCCCTAGTTATTATTCAGCCCAATGAAAAGAAAGATGTTCTTGTCGGGTCACCTTTTTTCTCTTTGTGTTGTTTACAGCAGATACTATCCGGGTTATTCTCACATTAGTGCGGTTTTCTTTTTGTCCTTAAGATATTTGTATGGTGTCACCTGTAGTGTTTGATGCCAAAGATCTCCATTTGAGATGACAAAAGGCCCACGGGGCACGCCAGAGTGAAGTTTTGTATGTGACACCCCTACTTTTCTTATGCACACACAATCAGGAAAGACCAGAGGGAAAAGAAAGTGGGTGCAGCATCGCTGTTTTGTTATAGTGCTGTGATTCTAATGTTTCATGTGTTTGTAACCTTTTAACACCTGTTTCCGTACAGGAAATGATCAAATGACTCATCCATTGAATGAAAATCCTTCTAAACAGAGTTGTACTCTGGTGATTAGGATAACTTATGAATAGCTAATTACACATTTAGAATTACACATTTCAAAGCAAAAACAGATGTTGACCCAGAGGATTCTTCTTTTCTTATTTTCGTTTTTTTCAAAAACAAATTGTTGTGTTTTTGTTGAAGAACAAGCTTTTGTGGACAGAGTAGGGATGCACAATGAATCAAATATTAATCACAATTAAATGAGCATGACCAACTGCGATATTGATGTTTAAAATGCTCTGCTCATAGAAAATGCACTAAATTCAGGTGAAGAAGAACCTTTTTTAAGTCCTTTTTATGTGAAAGTTTGTTCATTTTCAGGAATGTAGCACATTGAGAAAATGGAAGCAGGGCTCTGTTGATTTTGGGTAAAAAGTTTTGGTACAATTATTTTGATGCACTGTGAATAAGGACCAGTCTTATTTTGAGGCAAATATTTTTTAGCAAGAATGTAGCTCAACATGGAAGTGGAAGCACTGCTCTATTTATTTAAATGTGAAAGTGCAATGCAAATGTTTTTTCCTAAAACTGTGATAATCTCAATTATTATGATTATCATTTTGGTCATAATCGTGCAGCCCTAGCTGGGGAGGCCTTTTGTAATTCACCTGTAAGGTTATATTTTGCTGTTGGCTTTTTTATTTCATAGAACCAAAATATTTTCAGGGTAAAATTGGAACAAAAATCAAAGAAAACAGTTTAGTTTGTTCTGCTCTGCAGTGAGTGGAATGAATGTAATATCTTTTAATGTCTTTGGTGCTTTTAGCTTCTTTCTTTTTACAGTCCGTTTTTTCTTGCTTTGCCTCAGGTCCGTGCTCAGGATGAAATGAACTACGACTTCCAAGCTCTGGCTTTGGAGTCGAGGGGCATGGGAGAGGTAAGAGGCTAACATCCGTCTTTTTCTCCATTACAGTGCAGCATTAAATCAAAATGAAAATCTCTATGACACACTCATCCTGTCTAGGCTTGAAAGACAGCAGTAAGACATCTGTAGTTCGCTCCTTAACGTAGATCAGATTAACCTACAGTAGGTCAGAGCAGATCTTGTGACCAATGGAAGAGCAGGAGACAGCGGCTCAAACAGAGAGAAACCAACTCAGAAACCAACTCATGCTTGCACATTTGACAAAATGAGTGCATGTAGTTTGCATTTGAGCATACACATGGGCAGTGGTGAAGTGGATTATAGTGTAGGGGTGAGTGAATGTATTTGGTTATAAACATACACTATAACTGCAGTAGTTGCAAGTAGAGCTGCAACCATTAGATGTAAACTATTAAATTAATCACCAACTATTTTAATAATGGAGTAATCGGTTTGTCTTTTCTTTTTTTTCTTTTTTTTTAAAGAAAAAAGTTCAAAATCTTCTGATTCCAGCTTCTTAAATGTGAATATTTTCTGGTTTCTTTACTCCTCTGTCAGTAAACTGAATATCTTTGAGTTGTGGACAAAACAAGACATTTGAGGAGGTTATCTTGGGCTTTGAGAAAAACTGATCGACATTTTTCATCATTTTCTGACGATTTAAAGACCAAACAACTAATCGATTAATTGAAAAAAATAATCGACATATTAATCGACGAGGACAATCGTTAGTTGCAGCCCTACTGGCAATCATTAAGGATAAAAATGCTATAAAGTGTTCTCCTTGAAGGAGCGAACTAGGATCTCTACAGCCACCTCAAGTCTATAGTTCACACTCAAAGAAAGATTTTTGATGAAGTATGTCTAAGAGAAAGTGTTAAGCCGACCAAGACTACAGTAAAAACTTAAAATTTGTAACCTAACCACTAAACATCACATTTTAAATAAGCTATGGTTGTTGATAGTAGCTAATGTTTTAGATATGCAATGATCTTACAGATGCGTAAACAATATGTCCAATTTATTTGTAGCTTCTGCCAGCAAAAAAACTCTGGGATTCTGACGAGCTGAACAAGGATGGAAGGAAAGGAATGCTTCTGGGAGAGGAGTGGAGGGACAACGCATGGGGATCACCTCGTGAGTGGCTCCTATATCTTTGTTATTCTCATGTACTGTAGCTTTTCTTTCTTCAAAATGAAAAATTCATTATAAAATCTGACTGGGTGTTGTTTACCCAGCTATAGTTTATGTACACAACTATTTAGATATTTGCTCACGGCTCTTCATTCAGATCATTCAGTGTCTCAGCCGATCATGGTGCAGCGGCGACCAGGCCAGAGTTTCCATGGGAATGGTGATGCCAATTCTGTGCTTTCACCTCGCTCAGAAGGTGGAGGCCTCGGGGTGAGCATGGTGGAGTATGTCCTGAGCTCCTCTCCGGGTGACAAGATGGATGGACGCTACAGGAACGGTGGCTATGTGAGTTGAGCTTCTGTCTCACTTCTATCTCAACACTTATTCTCAAGGGCGGCACGTAATCTTACCTAATCTGTTTTATGAATACAGGGTGGAGGAGATGTCGACCAAGATGGGAGAGAGAAGATTGATGTCCAAGAGAAAGTGTCCCCCTTTGAAGAGGACAAGAGCCCAGAGATGAAGGTGGGAGATGAGAACGATCCCGCTAAAGCCAACGGAAGAGGTCTACTAAACGGCATGGACAGAGACTGCAAAGATTTCAAGTAGGTTTTCCTTTTACCCAGAGCTCCTACGCAGTATGGAATTTGATTTTAATAATTTCCAGGTCTTGATAAGTATGGGAAAAGAAAGTATGGATAAAAAGAGCTGCCTCTGCACCTGTACGTTACAGCAAGGGCCGACGCGGTCATATAGGCGAACTAGGCAATTGCCTAGGGCGACACTTTGGCGGCGAAATATGGGCCAACTAGTCATTTTGAGCAAAATAACAAGATTAACAGTAACCAATAGCAGTAACTGCAGGCTGACGGCACAGAGCGAAACGCTGCCTGTCAGACTGGGCCGTTTTTGATGAAATCTGATTGGTCAGTCATTTTTATCGTGAACATGACGAACTGTGACTAATGTTCCAGCTGGCTGGTCTTGTTTTGATTCAGTGCAGTGGCGACGTTCTTATACAAAATGATCACCATGAAGTGTCTTGAAGATCTTCAGTATCATCCGACTCTCTTTATACCACAAAAACTGTATTGGTGTTAAAATTACTGCCCAAATTTTTTTCGGCTCTGAGATGGAGAGGCCGTTTATGCGAGTGCCAGTAGGAAAAAATCCCAGAATGGATTTCTGTCCCTGTTGCTAATAGAGGAGCAACATAATTGTTTTTCGCCTAGAGCGACAGAAGTGCATGCGCCTGGCCTGGGCAAAGCTGGCAAAACAGCTCTGTCCCCAAGTGCAAGATGTTTGACAGTGGGACCTCGTCCAACTTTCTGTGTAGGGCTGTGGACCGAACGGCCACAATGAGTAAATGCAAGTTTTCTGAGGGGTTAGCTTGACAATCCCAAATACAAAGCCTGGTTGGTTAACAATTTCAAATGGGAAAAGAAAGTTGGATGCAAACTTTGTGTAAAATCTTGTCACAGCATCCTCCCCGAGTCACAAAGTCAAATGTGGTCTGAAAAATCTACCAAGACTGAAAATTTGAGTCTGGAAAAAGTATGGAATTTTGAAATGTAAAATGTGTAGGAACCCTGTTTACCATAACATAAGATGAACGGCTATCTATTGTTTTATACTTTATAACCATGGTGGTTTTAAATTGAGACTGAGCTGTAACTTCCAACCTCTTCTGCAGCCTGTGTTTTAGATAATCCTCTCGTCAGAATGCCCAAAGCTAATATAACAGTAAAGTTGCTCTAATGTTTTGGCAAATTTGAGCATTGCAATGAAGCCTAAAAATAATGCAATTGTCCAGATGAGTGAGTGAATAACAATGTGAAGGCCTCATTAACGTTGCTAGGCTTCCTGTCTGAGGCCAAGTTTTGTGCTAAAAATGGCATCTTTACTTTCCCAGTCCAACCCCTGGAAGCCGCCAAGCTTCCCCCACCGAGGCTGTGGAGAGAATGGGTCCCAGTCAGACGGGTATGGAGATGATGGCGCAGCACCACCAACATGTCCTCCAACAACACAACCCCGCCCAAAACAAGCCCGAGGACTTCCAGAACCAGGAAGCCCAGAATATGGGGGGTATGGAGCAGCAAGGCGGCGTGGAGTCCCTCCAGTTCGACTATGCTGGGAACCAGATCCAGGTGGACTCCTCGGGGACTCCAGTAGGACTGTTTGACTACAACTCACAGCAGCAGGTTTGTTGAAAAACAAAGAGATCGAACTCTAAGAGGATTGTGATCTGTTTTATGTCGCCGCACCGGTGACAGCCATGGCCGATAGAGATACAACCAGGAGGCGCTAATTCTAGTTTTGTTTTTTCCAGTTGTTCCAGAGATCTAACGCCCTGACTGTTCAACAGCTCTCTGCAGCTCAGCAACAACAGTACGCGCTAGCTGCAGCCCAGCAGCAGCATCTCGGTAAGTGGTGCCGTTTGTCTCACTCAGTGTGTAGCACAGTGTGCCGTTTAACTACTCTAGAGATCAGTTTTTAACAGTTGAATAGTCATTTGAATGAGATTTGATATTGAAATATGAATTACATTACGGTTCCTCACATTACCCAGCTGGCCTTGCTCCTGCGTTTGTGCCAAACCCTTACATCATCAACGCTGGGCCCCCTGGAACCGACCCCTACACTGCCGCCGGGCTGGCAGCAGCAGCCTCGCTTGCAGGTGAACATATACGCACATTTTTATCCCTTCTTGTTCTCGTCAGTTAAAGCTAATTTTTGATACACAATGCTGTTGCAAGTTTAGATAAAAAGTACTATCTTTATCACAAGATGTGTATATAACATCAAAATGTTTCCCTCAGGCCCCACAGTGGTTCCACCTCAGTACTACGGCGTTCCCTGGGGCGTGTACCCGGCTAACCTTTTCCAGCAACAGGCTGCATCAACTGCCAATCACTCAGCTAATCAACAAGCATCCAATCAGGGACCAGGGCCGGGCCAACAACAGGTACGAAGTGTTGTGCTTTTGATTTTGATGATGTGTTTCATAATGCCTAGTTCACACTACACGACTTTTTGCCCCAACATCAGAGGCAAATCGGCATTGGCTTGCCGCTCGCACATCGGTGCTCGAGCGTCACGTGTGAACTGTTCAAAGACGTAAGCCGAGAGGCTCGCCGATGCCTTGCCGACACATTCCAGATATCTAGCATGCTACTTATCTGGACTCTTTTTTTGTTTTTTAAGCCCTGACGAAGACCTGCAGTGGTCGAAACATGTTGGCTTTTTAAATGATTTAGTCACTACAATAAAGGCTTTTCAATATTTTCCCTTCCTCGTTGCCACTTGTTTTATATTTTGAGCGTGCCTGGATTGCCTTTCTAAATATCTGGACCTGTCGAGGACTCCGACCACAAGCTACAGCCAATGAGAGCGCATTTACCGTCTATTTCTCGCATGTTTTTTGTGATAAAACGTAGCTTGGAAACCTCATTGGTGACTCCTCCTGGTGAAAGATCTAGTAGTTTATTACACGGCTTTGTTGAATACTCGTTACTGATTGGTCAATCACGGCGTTCTACGGTCTGTTATTTCTTTATAGCAGACCGTTGCTATGTTTAACAAACCGTTGCCATGCACGCAGTTCTGATCTCGGCACTCTGGCTGACAGTTTTTGTGTCAAATTATTGATTTCTTAAGTAGTACCCCTCAAGGGGTTCGCATCAGAGTTTATTTCACACAAAGACTGGCTCGCTGTAAATTATCCCTTACATGTCACGAAGCATGAAAACCACGACGACTTAAAGACTCCTGATTACAAGACAAGTTGTGTATTGTGAACAGTACTGCGATCTGACGACTTTGAAGGTCGTGCAGTGTGAACTTGGTTTTAAGGTGGCTCTGAATAGCAGGGCTCATTGTGAAAAGTCTGTCTTGAACGATAAATTGCATGCATTTCATAAACACAACTCAAAGCTAATGTGGGCAGACAAATTCAAGTCTGGTTTATTTTATGACTTTAAAAATACACTCAAGACATCAAGCACTGATTAAATAATTTCACAGTGAAGAGAACAACCATGTACAGATGGAACTATGATGTTCATGGCCACATGGCTGCACATATCACAGTATGTAATATGGAAATACCTTCAGACTGGCTGTCTATTTTAATAGTCAGATTTATGGGTGTCTGTTTCTTTAATTTTGTTTAAGTGACATTTTAAAAGGGATCAAATGGAGAAAATGCTCTTTACTATTGAGGCAGAGTTGCCCGCTGCGTCTGACATCGTCAGTATTGTGCTTAGGGATGCATTTCAGATAAACTGTCTATAATGTATGCGAAGAGCAGGATCTCAAATGCTAAATATGACTGATTGGAAGCTTTAAAGGACCCAAAATGTAGCTTTTTTGCTCTGAGCAATAAGCCCTTTCTCACAGCAGCCATTTTGACGTGTAATTGCAGAGTAAAAAGATTAATGAAATTAATTATGGTCCCGTTCTATTTGTTGTCGCAGCTGTTCCAGTGAACTAGCATACACAATGCCAGGGCCATAATTAAGGTTGTTAATTACACTTGTGTTTACCTGCAGTGACGTGTCAAAATGGCTGCTGTGACTGAGGCCTATTGGGTCCGACATAAACACACAATAACTCAACTGTAGAACTGTTTTGTGTTTTGATGTATATGTATTTTGACTGTGTTTAAAGTGGGTGGGGGGTCTGTGCACCAACCTAGCAGATTAGCTTAACTTTTACTTTGACTGTTCCTCATTTAGTCTTTATTTAATATGTATAATATTGAATGTAATATATTAATGCTCAAAAAGTTTTCAGGCACTTCAATGCAGAATATGTTAGAAAGCTTTCAATGGGTGCGACAGTCTCCTTACCTTCTCCTCCAGGTGATGCGCACAGGAAACAACCAGCGACCTCTCACACCTGGGCAAGGCCAACAGAGTCAGCAGGAATCTCTCGCTGCAGCAGCCGCCGCGAACCCGGCACTGGCGTACGCAGGAATGTCTGGTTGGTAGACCCCTTCATACAACTACTACGATATAGCCAAAGACACATTTATCTTCACTGCTCAATGTTGTCATTTGAACTGTTCTTTTAAGTATGTTTTGTAGTAATACAAACATTTTTAGTAGGGCTGTCGAGGTTAACGCAATAATGACGCACGTTTTAGTTTGTAACACGCTCAGTTGTAAAGCTAGCGGGAAGGTACCGGCATCATATGAAACTAGAAACCTAATGAATCCATCGGTACCAACCATGTCATACTAGCTTGTTGTGAAGGAGGTTAAATAACTCCAAACTTGCGCTAACTTTTGGCGAGGAAAAACTGTCAAGTCCATTTTCAAAGGGGTCCCTTGACCTCTGACCTCAACATATGTGAATGTAAATGGGTTCTGTGGGTACCCACGAGTCTCCCCTTTACAGACATGCCCACTTTATGATAATCACATGCAGTTTGGGGCAAGTCATAGTCAAGTCAGCACACTGACAGCTGTTGTTGCCTGTTGGGCTGCAGTTTGCCATGATACGATTTGAGCATATTTTGTTATGCTAAATGCAGTACCTGTGAGGGTTTCTAGACAATATCTGTCATTGTTTTGTGTTAATTGATTTCCAATAATAAATATATACATACATTTGCATAAAGCAGCATATTTGCCCACTCCCATGTTGATAAGAGTATTAAATACTTTAAGGTACATTTTGAACAGATAAAAAATGTGGGAATAATTTGCGATTAACTGGACAATCATGTGATTAATTGTGATTAAATATTTCAATCGATTGACAGCCCTAACTTTTAGTCATTGTTCTGACACTAGAAACACCTCACTTGTTGTTGAGTAAAATTGTTTTATTTGTAGTAATCCATAATTGCTGACTCCTTTTTTTTATGTTCCTCATCTGTCCAGGTTATCAGGTGTTGGCCCCTGCAGCCTATTATGACCAGAACGGGGCCCTGGTGATGGGTCCTGGTGCCCGAGCTGGTCTAGGTGGGCCAGTTCGTCTCGTCCAGACCCCTCTCCTCATCAACCCTGCAGCAGCACAAGCTGGTACGTACTAGTCCACTTGTCATATTTTTCAATATGTGGATCCACTCCTTCCTGTTCTTACTCAGTTAATAACAATCAGGGTCATTCTGAGTTTTCCTACTACCCCTCACACTCTCCTCTTTCCACCACCAGCTGCGGTGTCGGCGTCTGGCTCCGGTAACAACATGTCTGGTCCAGGCAACGGGCTGTACCGCTCCATGCCTCAGCAACAGCAGCAGCAACAGCAGCAGCAGCAGCAGCAGCAGCAGCAGGCTCCCCCGCCCAGCAGCGGACTGCCCTCCAGCTCGTTTTACGGCTCTGGTTCGGTCCCGAACACGTCTCAGAGCAGCTCGCTCTTCTCTCACACCTCTGCTGCGCAGCAGCAACAAAACTCTCTGGGCTTCAGCAATACCGGCAGCTCCCTCGGCGTTGGCCTGGGCTCTGCTCTCGGAGGCTTTGGCTCCTCTGGTCAGTGACTTAGCCACGAGCTACACGAAACGCTAACGAAACTTTACTTTTAGTTGTCTCACTCTGGTTTTCTATTATTGTTGTTTTTCTTTCAGTATCCAGCCCAACCAGTAGCAGCGTATCTCGCAGGGACTCCCTGCTGGCAAGTTCTGATCTATACAAACGCGGTGGCAGCAGTTTAACTCCCATCGGCCAGCCCTTTTACAACAGCCTGGGTTACTCCTCTTCACCCAGCCCCATCGGCCTCACACCAGGTCACTCTCCACTCACTCCTCCACCTTCTCTGCCCTCCTCTCATGGATCCTCTTCCAGCCTTCACCTAGGTGAGCCTCATATTCATGGAATTGGGAATGATTCACTTAAACATAGTTGATCAAAGAGGATATTTTACACCCAGTAGTTTAAAAAAAAAAAATTCAGTGTCACTTTACAGTCCCAGAGACAAAAAAAACATCTCACATACAACAGTATCTGGTCATTCTCTAATCCTAGGTGGCCTGACGAATGGCAGCGGGCGTTACATTTCCGCGGCGCCTGGAGCTGAGGCCAAGTACCGGAGCGCCGGGGGGACGTCCAGTCTCTTCAACTCCAGCAGCCAGCTGTTCCCTCCGTCTCGGCCCCGCTACAGTCGCTCCGACGTCATGCCGTCCGGACGCAGCCGCCTGCTGGAAGACTTCAGGAACAACCGCTTCCCAAACCTCCAACTCCGTGACCTGCCGGGACACATGGTGGAGTTCTCTCAGGACCAGCACGGATCCAGGTGGTTGAGAGATGCTTTTTCAACCGTAGGGAGTGCGTTGCGTTGGTGTACCAAAATCTGACAAATTCCTTTTCATCTCCACTCTTTTGTTCCCGTCCGTCCAGATTCATCCAGCAGAAGCTGGAGAGGGCCACTCCAGCTGAGAGGCAGATGGTGTTTGGAGAGATTCTGCAGGCGGCGTACCAACTGATGACTGATGTATTTGGGAACTATGTCATCCAGAAGTTCTTTGAGGTTGGGACTGTTTAAAGTTTAACTAGGTGTCTTTTCCGTAACCACACACACATATTTACTAGACTACAGAGTTTCCTGTAGCGTGCGTGTAATAGACATTGTGTTTTGTGTGGTGCAGTTTGGAAGTGCAGACCAGAAGTTGGCTTTGGCAACACGAATCCGTGGACACGTCCTCCCCCTGGCTTTGCAGATGTATGGTTGCAGGGTCATCCAGAAAGCCCTGGAGTCCATCTCCTCAGACCAGCAGGTAATTGTAAGTGCGATTATACTTCTTTTTAACAATGTTTTTGCTGTTCTGTCAACACAGTGACATCCGTTACAATTACGCCCCCCCCACCCCCATTCCCTGATTTCTTCACTTCAGAGCGACATAGTCCGCGAGCTGGACGGCCACGTGTTGAAGTGTGTCAAGGACCAGAATGGCAACCATGTGGTGCAGAAGTGTATCGAGTGTGTCCAGCCTCAGGCCCTACAGTTCATCATTGATGCCTTCCAAGGACAGGTGGGTTTATTATCATGAGCAGCAGCTGCCAGTCATTGCCCTTTTTTTGGGATGATACACCCATCTCCCGATTCGATACTATCACGATACTTGGGTGCTGATTTGATATGTAGCACCCATATACTGACATTTATGTTAAGTGCATTCAAACGGCCCCGATGGAGCTGACCATGGATGTGTAAAAGGACGGAGCTGACGGGAGAGCTAGAGACGGACTTGGAGAAGTTACGTCTACGTCTGGTTTCCAAAATAAGGTGTTAACTAGAAGTGCACTCGGAGAGCGCAGACCCCCGAAAAAAGGCAGGTTACAAATCTATCGCGGACTTTTGGAGTTAACCTCCAAACCAATGCCGGTGAAAACAAAACCTCCTTCCTAGGCCTTCGGCCTTGGCAGAGGTAACAAAGAGAACTGTATATACAAAATACATATATAGAAATAAGATTGATTGGATTATATTCACCAGAAGTATAAAACATGACATGTCCCTTTTTATAAATTAAAAAGAAAATACCACTAATTTGTGAGGGAAATGTAATAAATAATTCCTGACGATGACTGATATATTTGACTTCAGGACATCTCTGACTACATACATGCTGAAAATCAAACATTTTAATGTATTAATTTAGATATTTTCCAAAGTAAAAGTCTATAGAAGAGTATGATTGACTTTTTCCCATGTCTAGTCGAATCGGCACCCTAGTATCGAATCCGGAGATAGGTGACGGTCCCAGCCTATTCGATACAGCCCTAATGCTGCATTTTTGTGAAATTACCTGAATATTGATCAGCTTTTATTGTTACTTCCTTCCGCAGGTGTTTGTGCTCTCCACACACCCCTACGGCTGCAGAGTCATCCAAAGGATTTTGGAGCACTGCACCCAGGAGCAGACTCTGCCCATCCTGGAGGAGCTGCATCAGCACTCTGAACAGCTGGGCCAGGTGAGCACATCTGTCTCCTACACTGTTTGTTTTTTTAGATGTGACGGATCATCGTTGAAACGTGTGCTTGTCACATGTATTTGCATGTCTCCTTCATGTTTGAGCATTTCATTATTTTTTCAGCTTGTCATTGTTTCCTGTGTAGTTGTGGTGCGCTAAGTGTTAAAGTGTAAGGATGACTGTATTTGTATCATTACATCTGACGTATGTGATTATTTAAACATCCACCCTGCCCCCCCTTCACTTATTCCATCTAGAAATATCAAGGCGTATCATTGGAGATGACACCCAAAACATATTATACAGTGTCCCGCGATGCACTGTTCAAGGTCAGAGCAATTTGCCTCTCTCTCGCGGATGTCCCTGTGCTCCCCTTCCTCTTTCCCTTTTTTTTTTTAATCTTTTCTTGTGTAAACAATGTAATTTAACATTTAGATAGCTCTCCAGCTCCCGACTTCCAACTACAGGCCTTCTCCTAACCCACTGAGCCGCCTCTCTCTCGCCTTTTCCCCCTCTTCTTGCTTTATGCCACAGAGGATTCACAAGACACACTGCTGTCTGATGATCCCTCTCTTTTGCCTAAATTCATCTCCTGATCAATCTGTTTTTCTGTTTTCATCTTCTTGATTTCACTGTTAATTGTTTTGATTGAAGCTTCCAGAGAGTTTGAACCTCTCTGGACAACTAAAGTGTTCGGTAACATTTTACAGCCCCGCAAATTTCATAGTAATTAGGTGATCACCTAATTACCATGAGGACCTGTATGACCAAAGTGTTCATAAGTAAATCATTTAAACACTTGAAGTTCAGGAGCATAATCCTGACAGTTCTTGTTAAAACAGATTGACAGGAAATGGATTTGAAGGCAAATACTACCAAATTAAAGGTGGGGGTCACATTACCTACCAAACAAATTACTACTTTAACCAGATCGATTCAGAGTGGTGTTATTTGTTGCTTGGTCAGGTGAGTTCTTGTCTCCCATCTTGTCAACACTAAAATTACACCCATAACTGTCTATCACCCATTTCTGAAGGAGCAACGATGCTGCTGGTTGAGTCCAAACCAGCAGCATCTGTTCTGTCTGACCTTCCGCAGTGATGACGTAAAGTTTTTTTTTTTTTTTTTTTGTTTTTTTTTTGTAAGGACCACAAATGGGGGTGTCACTCATTCGTCTTCCTGTCACCGTAGAGATGCATGATTATCTCACACCAATTGAGACCAATGGTGAAACGTAGTGCATGAGCATTAATCGGAGTCGCACGGATCCTTTTTTTTTGTGATTATTAATCAATGTTGAGATGGTTATTCTACCTCGAGCTCACACCTGGTCTGCCTCCTACAGGATCAGTACGGTAACTACGTCATTCAGCATGTTCTGGAGCACGGCAGACCGGAAGATAAGAGCAAGATAGTTGCAGAGGTTCGCGGGAAGGTTCTCGTCCTCAGCCAACACAAATTTGCAAGGTGAGTTGAGTCTGATTTAATGTAGTGACAGAGATGAAGACGCTACCTGACAGTGACAACGTATTCAACTTTTCACTGTCAGACCTCAGATGTTTCATAAACCTGTACATAGTTTTATTTAACTGAGCACAGTGCAACCTAATCAATATCAAATCATTTCATTTTCAACATGAAAAATGTACGACGGTGTTTTGGTGCCATTGTAGGTATTAAAAAAAAAATAGGAGCCTGGGGAGGGTGGTAATATTCAGAGAAAAAACAAAAACTTTCCGGGATTAAAGTTATAAATTTATGAGAAAAAAAACTGATATTATCTGAGATTAAAGTGGCAAATTTATGAGAAAAAATCACAAATTTACGAGATAATGAAGTTTAAAATTTACGAGGAAAAAACTCTGATATTATCTGAGATTAAAGTGGCACATTTACGAGAAAAAAACTCACAAATTTCCGTGATAATAGTCAGTAATTTACGTGAAAAAACTTATCTGAGATTAAAGTGGGAAATTTCCGACAAAAAACTCAAACATTTGCGTGATAATAGTCTTAAATTCACGAGAAAAAAACATTGAAAACTGAGCGAGTTGACGATCCTGAAAGACACATATACACGTTTTCTTTCATGTTCTTAACCCTCTGAGACACACAATAGAGCTGGTTTTGTCCTTCTTTAGGGGGGGGTACAGGGGGTCTTCTGTAGATGTCACATAGAAGTGGTGTACATCATCTGAAAGCTGGAAACCTGAAGATTAATTTGAGATGCTGCTCAGCACTGTGTCAAGTTGTTCATAAATCAGAAATAAACATTAATTAATTAAATTGTAAAAGTGTATAAAGGGCATAGAACATGTCAATATCGCCGGCGATCCCACTGGTGCAATTTGAAAACATCAATCCAACAGGCCTACTGCTTCAGCTCCATTATGAATTGATAATAGAAGCTTTTCTCTCTCTCTGTATGTTTCCTTCAGTAATGTCGTGGAGAAGTGTGTGATCCACTCTTCGCGTGCAGAGAGAGCTCTGCTCATCGATGAAGTGTGCTGCCAGAAGGACGGGCCCCACAGCGCCCTGTACACCATGATGAAGGACCAGTACGCCAACTACGTCGTCCAAAGAATGATCGACATGGCAGAACCTGCTCAGCGCAAAATCATCATGCACAAGGTTGGTAAACCTCTGAATCCGTGTGATCACGCTGATATGGAATTAGATGGTTTATATGTACATTAACAGAGTGCACAGCTAGTAAGAGAGTGCAAAACAGTCTGAACAAAATTATACTTGTTTCTCCATAAATACAGTGTACCAATACCAATGATTAAATACATCTGTATCCTCCACTCAGCCGTTACAAAAAGCAGTGATGTAGTTTACCAAAGTAAGCTAATCAAAGCTAATCAATAAGGTCATGAATAATGTGAATGCTATAGCATTATCTGAGTCACAGATAGATGCGCTAAGTTTGGAAATAACTGAAAGGGTTAGTTTGTATTTTTTGAAGTGAGGCTGTATGTATACTCGCACGTTGTTCGAGGTAAAGTTACAGCTTTTGTGACTGTAGTCTGGTGGCTTTGAAGAGGGCGATATAACAGCTTCGGTTCTCCACCAGAAAGGGCTGTCTGACGACGAGGTAAAGCAGCTGTGGACGGGAGCAGAAAAGCTTATTTTAGCCACTTAAAAAAAAATCAATATCAGTCTAAGTGTACGCTATATTTAGAATATTTTCATCGCTTTAACTCGCCGACAGACAGCCCTTTCTGACGGGCAACTGAAGTCATATCGCTGTCTTCAAAGCCACCAGACTCCATTCACAAAAACAGTAATTTTACCTCGTATAACACAGCGGTTGCTGCCGGTCTACCGCTGCCTCGATCGGTTATTACTAACCATCTAAGTTACTGTATGTAATGTTAATATACTGACTATAAGGATGTGTATATATACTGTACATGTAGCAGTGTCATCATGCAGAAACCTACGTCAGGTCATGTGGGAAAAGGTTTTTAGAAGGACTTGAAGGGAGAATAGCATTTTGATGCTAAAACATACAGTACGTAATTTGACCAAAATTTCAATGTTTGGATTTGAATACCTAAGGAACCTCGTTGACTTTGAGTTAGGGCAACTAACAATTATTATTTTCTTGATTGGTCAATTAATTGTCTATAAAGTGTAAGGAATCTGAGAAATGCCCATCAATTTTGAGACGCCAAGGTGTCCAAATGTCTTGTTTTTGACTGACCAGCAGTCCAAAACCTTAAAATGTTAATTTACTATCATAAAGGACATTATAGACATTTTGAAGCTGAAACCAATGTTTTTGCTTCAGAAATTACTTAAATTGTTTTCGATCAACTAATCGACGAATCATTTGCGATCTACTTTTGAATGTTCTGACCTTTGCCCCCTCTCTCTCCTTCTCCTCAGATCCGGCCTCACATTGCCACTTTACGCAAGTACACGTACGGGAAGCACATTCTGGCCAAGCTGGAGAAGTACTACATGAAGAGCGGCTCTGAACTGGGCCCCATCGGCGGCCCCACGAACGGCCTCATGTAGTCCCGTCGACATCCTGGGTCCCCTGAAGAAGAAGAAGAGGTGGAGGAGGAGCCCCAAACCCCCCTTTGTTCTGTGAGAGATGCTCCTTAGCCATAGGGCCTTTGACACCCTCTGTTATCCCATTTTTTGGGGGGGAATTACCAAAAAAAAAAAGGACAACTTCACCTAAGAACGCTGTGACAACTGACCCCTGCCGCTCTGCCACCCCTGGCGCCGGCCCCCCCAAGCGTGGCCCCTCCAGGGGGGGGGGGGACGCACAGTCAGCAGGCCCATTTTTTTCTTTTTTCCTGGGTAAAGCACAAGCCCACTGTTAATGATGTAATTGATGTATTTGACTGGTTTTCATATTGTACATTTAGTTTTTTACCTTGTAAATTCTCTGTAGAAAAAAAAAAAACAATTGCTGAAATTTCCAATTCAATTAACACCAGCAAGTGATTTTATAAGGCTAAACTTGAGTGATCCTTTTAAAAGAAACTTGTTTTTTTGTAACCAGACTTATTATGTCAGCCGTTCTAATCAAGTCTAGGCGATTAAATATTATATTTGTATATTCTCCCATGCACACACAGTAGACGTGTTTTCCCACCATGCCAAAGCAGCTGATGGATTAGTTTTCACATACAGTGATGTGTCCTGTGCCACGGTCACCACCCAGCTTGGCTTTGTGGGGGGGATTGGTGCTTTGGTCTAGGGTGGTTGTTTTTCCAGTGGTGGCTTATTCTTGCCTCCTTTTCCAGGCTCATTGAGAGGGGGGGGTGTTTACCCCAGCGGCTTGTAGATGTAATTATCTGAACAGTTTCGGTACTAAACATGACCAACCTGAGCTGCTGCATCCACTGAGCCCTCATCCAGGCGATCACTCAGCAGTTTATGCAAAATATAAAAGCTACCATTAACTTATAGAAGCAGAGGTTTGGTTGTACAGCGGGCGTGTAATCTTAACATGATATGACCGTAGTTATGGGGGGCTTTTTTGTGGGGATAGCGGGGGTGGGAGCGGGGTACGTGTTGGCATGCTGTGACAGGTTTTAATCCTTGGAATGATTTCTTTTCTTTATCATGTTTTGTGTAACATCTTATCTGTCTTGTACTTTGAGATGAACACTGCCCTAGAAACGGTATCTTTATGTACTGAATAATCATCTCTTGCGTAGACGTAGTTTAGCGATCTTTATGTACGTGTAAATTGTTGCTTTTGGGGTTTAAATGGGGGAGGGGTGGGGCTTTGCAGCGCCGATGGGACCCCCACCGCCTGAACGTCAAAAAAAAAAAATGTTGTGAAGTGGAGCT
The DNA here is from genome assembly GCF_015220745.1 of Sebastes umbrosus. Taxonomy (NCBI): domain Eukaryota; kingdom Metazoa; phylum Chordata; class Actinopteri; order Perciformes; family Sebastidae; genus Sebastes; species Sebastes umbrosus. Next base: position 3,755,445 of record NC_051286.1, read on the forward strand.
CATCCCAGCTTTGTACATCTGACGTGAAATGAACTAGAAGTAGTGGGATGAGTTGAAGAAAGGGATGCCGGAAGAACCTTTTTTTTTTTATTAAATGGTTCTGTTTTTGTTTTTTAAACTTTCTCATTTGGTTGGGTATGCAAGTGCATCGGTGGAGGCCGGTGGGGCCATCGAAAGGCTATACAATTCACCCTGTAACGCTCGTAGTGACGGCTTCTTTGCTTCATATGAATAATTGTAGAATACATGTAGTATATGTGCAGTTAATAAGTGTAAGATTATTAGTTTAATTGAGAAAAAAAAATGTCTAGTCGTGGTGTTTGACAGGCCTTGCTCTAAAATTTGTAGTGATGCTTTTATTTCGTCTGTACAGTTGTACATTTGTAAACGTTTATGCTGTAAATGGGATGTCTTTTACACTTTTTTGGGGAGAAAAAGGCAAAATGTGCATTTTGATGTGTGTATATTCATCACTCCTTTCCCCCTTGAATATAATGTATACAGTTTTATTTGATCAAGTGTTATTTTAAAGGAAAAAAAAAAGAACTTTATGGCTTCACAATCTGGCATGGTTTTTTGTTTTTAAATCTGTTATGGGAAAGGCCGGCCTCTATTTGTACCGGAGCTGTAACATCTAACACTGTTAGTCTTTTCTGAAGTGTGACAGTTTAAAAAGAAGAAAAAGAGAAAAAAAACACTCTGTACTAAAAACCGAGGCTGCATTTAGTCCTCTCTGCTACCATGGAAACTTCACAGGATACGACAAGAATTATTTTTGTACAGAAGAGTGCTGTATTTTGGAACAGCTTCTACCTTGTAAGCAAAAGCAATGTAAAATATTGTCAATTATATAAATATGAACATATGAGTTTTGTCACACTGTCAAAGTCATGTACATTTTCAGGTGGCCTTATGTACATTTCCAGATGTTAGATGAAGAAAACAAACTCATTTTTGGAAGCAGAATTGTGACTATGTATGATTAAACTGTTCTTCTAACATTTGACCCGCATTGTTGTGCTTTTTGGTTTCCTGATGACCGACTTTACAGACTTTCAGAGGCTCCAGTAGGTTAAAGCAAGAGTGAAGCTACAGATATCATATGAAACTAGAAAAATGAATCCATCGGTACCAACAGCCTTTTTAATTTTCAGAAGCACGAGCTACTCATTACAATCTAATGTGTCCAAGAAAATGAAAGGGTCACTCTACATCTGTGAACTTGAGTAAAAGTACCAACTTTTGTCCAAGAAAACAAAGTGTAATTTAATAATATAATATATAATATAATAATATTAACAACAATGATAATGATAATAATAATAATAATGGTGATAATAATGATAATAATGATGATAATAATGATGATAATATAATTTTAATAACAATAATGATAATGATAATAATTGATAATAATAGTAATAATGATGATAATAATAACAATAATAATAATAACGATAATAATGGTAATAATAGTAAATAATAATAATAATGGTAATAATGATAATGATAATAATAATAATGATAATAATGGTAATAATAGTAAATAATAATAATAATAATAATAATAATGGTGATAATAATGATGATAATAATAATAATAATAATGATAATAATAATAATGGTAATAATAGTAAATAATAATAATAATAGTAATAATGGTGATAATAATGATGATAATAATAATAATAATAATGATAATAATAATATTGATAATAATAATAATAATGATGATGATGATAATAATAATAATAACAACAACGATAATAATGATAATAATAATAGTAAATAATAATGATAATAATAATAATGGTAATAATAGTAAATAATAATGATAATACTAATAATATAATATTAACACTAATAATGATGATATTAATAATAATAATAATAATAGTAAATAATAATAACAATAATAATAATGATAATAATAATAATAATAATAGTTAATAGCTCCACCTTGACCTGTCACAGCATTAAAGTACTGCTAACACGTTTAAGCAACAATAGTAATACTGTCATTCTGTATAACAAGGTGTGAGGTTGAATGTTGTCTCCAGGTGTGTCAGTAAACACATCTAATGTTCCTAGTTGAGCGTGTTTTATTGGTGGGCGGGGCTTCGATCAGCACGGTAGCAGCTCGAGCTTCAACACCTGCTGAGGAGGAAGAGGACAAAATAACCTGAACACCAGCTCCAGTGAAACATGAGGAACTCTCTGACGGCCTGTTTGTTTTTAACTTTATTATTAATTAATTCTGTCAGTGTGTCGGTGAGTCTGTTTCTCTCATTTTAACACTTTCATGTTTAAAATCTGCTGCTGCTGCTCACCTTCCTGACTTCCTGGTGTTACAGTCACAGATATATTTATAGCACCAAGGTGTGTTTATCTTCATCTTACTGTCTGTTGGGGCTTTTTATTAGAAACCTTCATTTTTATAGTTTTATGTAGTCGAATGTGTTGTTCATGCTCATTTGCATATTGTATTTTAATAACATTAGTTAGATAAAATTGAAGATATAAATCAAAACCAAGTGTGAGTCAACAGAAGACACTTCCTGTTTGTGGGTTTAACACCTCTTGTACTGAAATCACCTCGTGGCATTTGGGGCTTTTAGTTGGAATTATTTATATTAATAGTGCAGAAAAATTACATTAGATTAGATTCAACTTTATTGTCATTGCACAAAGTACAAGTACAACGAAATGCAGTTTTGCATCTAACCAAATGAGGATATATATGGTGAATATAAATAGACATATATATATATACAGATTGTAGTTAAGGTGCAAAGGATAGACATGTTATATTCTCATGAATAAGAGTTTAAGTTGCATACTGATGAAATATTATATAAAAATGCCGTATAAGGTTATTATAAAGAATAAATGATATATAGAGGTGGAGTTACTGTATATTTATATCTATACGCAGAGAGTTAAAAATAATTTCATATCTATTGTACAGATATTTAATAGTTCCACCATTAAATATCTTTAATTATAGGCCCATTTGACACTGGTGGTATTCAAAGTAGAAACACCAAAATATAAAATATACAGTAGCTGCTCTATTACAAGTAAAAGTACTGCACTCAAAGTTTAGTTATTGGCTTTTAGTACATTTTATTCTCCTTGTGTTTTATATTGTAAAGCACTTTGTAACTGTGTTTTGAAAGGTGCTTTATAAATAAAGATCATTATTATTATTATTATTATTATTATTATTATTATTATTAATAAAGTACATCAGTGAAAGTATAACCAGCTGAAGTTACTTAAATTTATTATAAAAATTGTTGACAGTTAATTTTCTGTCATTTGACGTATCGATTAATCAACTCGTTGTCTTCCTCCACACACACTCAGCATTCAGTAGATAAAGAGAGTCTATGTCCATAGTTTATCATGTTTACCAAATGGGTGGAGTGACTTTATCATTTAATTCCAGCTGTATTCTTTACTTATTACACTTTATTGGTGATAAGAGTTGCGTCATTATGGGTTCGTCAGCCACAGTGTGCGTAAGAGATTGTGTTGCTACACTGGGACTTTGTATCTGAGTCATGATTCATTTCTTTGTTATCCTCTTAAGGAAATAAGCTTTTACAGGCTTCCTTCATTTCTATATACTGTATACTGTATATGTCTGATAATAAGACAGGAAACAGTATTGTGGTGGTGTTTAAACATCCTCATCCCATTTTTCTCCATGGATTTAGTTTCGTGGCCCTCCTGAGGACCTGGAGGCTTCAGGATCTGAACTGGACAGTTCTGGTTCTGGTTCAGGGGACTTGTCAGAACAAGGTAATGCTGCACAATAAACTGGTTTATAATCCACCAACACTGTATCTGATTAGGGTGACCAGGTGTCCCACTTTACTTACTAGGGACTGCACAGCATCTTTATCCCTTGTCCCACATATTGAGACAATGTCCCACATTTTTAACAGGTTATCCAAGCAATGTACAGAAACAGTAGCCTACATAAAGGTACATGTCAACACTGGATAAATATATCCATAGAATACAAAATATTAAGAATATTGGAATACACAATAAATATACCCGTCTACTATAACTAGCATAAAAAAATCTATATTGTAACCATAGAATAACCCACTGTAAACATTAGCAAAATGTGCAAGATGCTATAAACATTAGCAAGTGTGCAAGATACTATAAACATTAGCAAAGTGTGCAAGACGCTATAAACATTAGCAAAGTGTGCAAGATACTATAAACATTAGCAAAGTGTGCAAGATACTATAAACATTAGCAAAGTGTGCAAGATACTATTAGCAAGTGTGCTAGATACTATTAGCAAGTGTGCAATATACTATAAACATTAGCAAAGTGTGCAAGATGCTATAAACATTACCAAGTGTGCAAGATACTATTAGCAAGTGTGCAATATACTATAAACATAAGCAAAGTGTGCAAGATACTATAAACATTACCAAGTGTGCAAGATACTATTAGCAAGTGTGCTAGATACTATTAGCAAGTGTGCAAGATACTGTAAACATAAGCAAAGTGTGCAAGATGCTATAAACATTAGCAAAATGTGCAAGTTACTACAAACATTAGAAAGTGTGCAAGATGCTATAAACATTAGCAAATGTGCAAGATACTACTAGCAAAGTGTGCAAGTTACTATAAACATTAGCAAAGTGTGCAAGATGCTATAAACATTAGCAAAGTGTGCAAGTTACTACAAACATTAGCAAAGTGTGCAAGATGCTATAAACATTAGCAAAGTGTGCAAGTTACTACAAACATTAGCAAAGTGTGCAAGATGCTATAAACATTAGCAAAGTGTGCAAGTTACTATAAACATTAGCAAAGTGTGCAAGATGCTATAAACATTAGCAAAGTGTGCAAGTTACTACAAACATTAGCAAAGTGTGCAAGATGCTATAAACATTAGCAAGTGTGCAAGATACTATTAGCAAGTGTGCAAGTTACTATAAACATTAGCAAGTGTGCAAGACACTATTAGCAAGTGTGCAAGATGCTATAAACATTAGCAAGTGTGCAAGATACTATTAGCAAGTGTGCAAGATGCTATAAACATTAGCAAGTGTGCAAGACACTATTAGCAAGTGTGCAAGATGCTATAAACATTAGCAAGTGTGCAAGATACTATTAGCAAGTGTGCAAGATGCTATAAACATTAGCAAGTGTGCAAGACACTATTAGCAAGTGTGCAAATACTATAAACATCAGCAAGTGTGCAAGATACTATTAGCAAGTGTGCAAGATACTATAAACATTAGCAAGTGTGCAAGACACTATTAGCAAGTGTGCTAGATACTATTAGCAAGTGTGCTAGATACTATAAACATTAGCAAAGTGTGCAAGATACTATAAACATTAGCAAAGTGTGCAAAATACAATTAGCAAGTGTGCTAGATGCTATAAACATTAGCAAAGTGTGCAAGACACTATAAACATTAGCAAAGTGTGCAAGATACTATGTTTAGTTCTTTAATAAAAAATAATTGAGGTAGTAAATGTACAAATGTAGATGTGCAAGGTGGTGGAGAGGTTGGTCAGAATTATCCATAATTGATAACAGTTTGTTCAGTGTCCTCCTCTCCACAGGTGTCAGGTTTGCAGCCAGTAACAGAGCCAACCTTCTTAATCAGTTTTAGTCAATTTAGTCAGAATATGATGGAAACTAGCACAAAGAAAAGGAAGAGAAACTACAACAAAGACTGTGAAACTACTTATAAGTATTTATAAGCCAGTGGAAGGTGTATTCTCAGAGTTTTTTGTGAAGTTATTTTTTCAGTTTCACAAGGGGGGGAATATGACATGAAGCGACAGTTCTTGTCGTGCAGCTCATAAAGAGACGTGCCGATCTGTGGATGCATTCAGACAAAACATAGAGATATTACAAGATAAGAGGCAGAATATAAATGCTTATATTATTTAGGTTAGATAGATATTATATTAAAATTGTAGACTACCTCTCAGCCTTGGTAACGTGTCCCACATTGTCCCACATGTGGCTTGTTGGGATCTGGTCACCCTAACATCTGTTGCATGCCAGATTTATTCCCAGACTCACACACAGTATACCTGACTCTCTCTGTCTCACCAGGTGGAATGAAAAAGGATCAGCCCAACAGCAAAGATGTCCGAATTATTACAGCAAACTCAGGAACCAAGAACACTTTCCATGTACGCTTGTTTTTCATGAGTCTCACTGTTTCTTCACCTTTTACTGTCGATACACGGCAGAACGGGAAATAAAAATTTTGTTCCTGCTTTCGTCTTCAGGATTCTTCGGTCCTGAACTTTGACAAAGACGGCAAATCAGGATTCATCGTTGTGGCAAACAGCAAGAGTTTCCTGGAGAGGAAAGAAATCTTTGCAGGTACTTTGCAGTATTTGGTACACTGAATCTGACAGAGTGCTACGCTGTGTGTTTGTACTCTAACTCAGTGATTTATGATTTATGTCTCCAGCTGTTGTTGCAGGAGGAGTAGTAGGAGCGGCGCTTGCAATTGCTCTGGCAGGACTATTAATCTACACCTGGCAGAAGAAAGATAATGTAGGATACGTTTAGGGCCAGACGAGGGCTTCAGACTGAGATTATCACCGACACAACACGGAAGAAGCTTTTGTTTAATTTCAAACTTTAACACCAATGTTTGTGATCTAAAGTGATGCTGCCAGGCCAGTGTCTGTGGTCGTGTCTAGAAGGTAACCCACAAATTGCGAAAACTGTTTTTTCTTGCACTTAATTCAAATGCACCTGCAGTTGTTCATTCATAATTTATTTATATTTATTGAATTGAATAAACTTATTTTACATTTTATTTAAATTTAAAAAATGGTAAAAAATAAAAAATAAAATAAACAATAAATAACAGTGAATATATACAACAGCAACATAAATTAACATTCCATGTCCATTTTTTTTTGATAGAATATGTAGAATTGTCTTTATTTACTGTCTTTAACAAAGATTTGAGAATGCTTTTTTGTACACACTTAGTAGGTAACATTAGCCCCGTTTCCACTACAGGAACTTTCCCCTGGAACTATAGGAACCTTTTAAGGAACTCATTGCATTTAGACCGCAGGGACCAGGGTTTACATTAAGTTCCGGGGACATTTTATCCCCCAAACAGGCCCTGGTTGGGGGGTAGTACTTCTGAAAGTACAGGAACTTTCAAGGTGGAGTTTGCAGGGATGATTGTCGCTGATTGGTGGAACTTCAACTGTAGCGCTTCATTCATAAACAAGGAAATACTCTAGTATAGATTTAGGACCATTTTAGGATGAGGGGAGAACATTTATCCCTGTTTGATAACATTAAAAGTAACGTTAGACTCTGTCGTCGGCCTCCTGACTCGTTAAAAAAAAAGACAGAGAGAATAAGAGAGAGAGAACGTTAGAAGAAGGAGACAGCAACTATTTTCTGATTATTTCACAGCAGTTTTGTTCTAAAGCACAAATAAATAACCATCGAACACTCAATAGATGATTTACTGTGGAGAAAGACACTTTCATTTTCCTCCTCTGCCAGCGTGCATCAGTAAATACTATACAAAATACTATGTAAATACTACATTTAGGTGGAAACCTGGCAGTTGAGGACACTGATGTTTTGCTGCTAAAGTTTAACTTTCAGTTTTTGCAGTCAGCAGGTGTATATATATTATGATCTTATTTGACTTGTTGTGTGTACAGTTGAAAGAAGATGGTCATAGATGCAATATGTGATTAATTATCAACCATGTATAATACACTTTGCTGCTGTTATTGTTTTGAAAGTGGCAGCTTTCTGTGCTTCTGTGCACACACTTTTCACTTTTAGCATCTAAATTAAAAAAAATAAGACCTAGAGTCACTTTACGAGAACTGTTTATACAGAAAATGCTTGATAGCTTTTTTTCACAGGTTGTACCAGAAATACTTGATCCACTGTTAAATAGGGAAACCTCAGTGTCATCCCTCATTACAGTACAGGTAGCTAAATAATCCATGTGATATAAGGTATGAATGAAGTATGTATCTATGGGGAAACTCATTTGAGGGTGTTTATTAAATGTAAATGACAATGATTACGTAATGATGATCAGCTGCTACAATAATCTCGTCTAGATATTTACCATGAAATGATATTTTTGTATTACATAATTGTTAATAAATTTAGAACTTTTAATCATCAATGTGTTTTTTTTGTTTGTTTTATGAGCATATAATGAGAGCATATAATTTGTTTAAATTTACGTATGACAATGAGAGGATATTATGTACATGCAGGGTAATGATGAGCTGTGGTTCGCTACTGACACGGCACCTGTTTGTGCATTGTGTATGTATGTATTAGTTAGTAATTATTAAAAACATGGCAGTAATGTGATTTAGTAAAAAATGCAACATGTAAACAGAAAATAAAGGGAACTAATAAGAAGCTTAACACAAGGTTTTAACTCTTAGCCCCTCTGTAAGATTGAGTCTTAAGATTGGGTCAATTATGCAAAGTGTTGCCTTATAATGTGCTTTAGCAGTATTAAACAAACATTTGGAAATAATGCAATTACCATAAACTAATTGCCCCACCGGTCCTCCTGAATATCTGGTACCCCAATTGGTAATCCCATAATCCAACCTTGCCCTGCGATCATTGAAATCCTAGTTTAAGTGGACCATTTTTTTGTTATGCTACATATTATTTATTTATTTATTCAAAATTGTATTCACAAGATGAATTTACAAACCATGAGGCAAAAATCATTACAATAACAAAGTTATTATCCTCAAAACTGAGCAGATATCACAATTGACATAAGACATTTATACGGACAATAAAACTTTAAAAATAAGTAAATACATTTGAAAAAAACATGACATAAATAAAGATAATTTTCAAGTAATATAGAGACATCTTTGGCATATATATATATATATATATTTTTTTTTTTCTTTTTTTCAAATTTATTTAACTTATTTATTATTTCATATCATATATATATATATACTTATTTATTATTTCATATCATATATTTATATATATATATATCATATATATATGATATATGAGATGTGAATATATATGATATGTGTATATATATATGATATGTGTGTGTATATATATGATATGTGTTTATATATATATATATATATATATATACACATAGATAATAATAATAATAAATAAGTATATATATATATATATATATATGATGTGAAATAATAAACAAGTTAAATAAATTTAAAAAAACATGACATAAATTAAAGATAATTTTCAGGTAATATAGAGACATCTTTGGCATATATATATATGCCAAAGATGTCTCTATATTATTCACATATCATATATATTATATAATAGTATATGCTACATATTGTATTTATTGAGAAATTTTCATCAACCTAGCTCCAACATTGCCTGAATCCTATTGGTTGTGCTCTGAATTCCTTCACGCCCATTGGTTTAAAACTCCTGTCAGTCAAAGTTAAACCCTCTTAAGCCCCGCCTTTTCCGGCCCCTTTCAGAGCGTTTGTTTTCATCCCCGGCGTGTCCCCGCACAGCTGTCAGCAGGGGAAGTGGTGGGCGGTGGGCGTTCCTCCTCGGTTCCTCCTCGGTGTCCGTCTGTCTGTTCTCCTCCTGACTGTCTGTTGATGCTGAGCAGACCTCAGACCTCTCTCCTCCTCGTCCAGCTATCCAGATGTTTCTTCCCACCCTCGTGGAGGACATGCATCACTTTAAACCGAGTCGAGACAGACTGTACACCACCAGGTGCTGCGGCTGCTGTCATGTCCGGACAGGGACCATCATCCTGGGGACGTGGTACATGGTGCGTAGCATGGAGGACGGAAGGGCTGATGCTAATGCTAAGCTAATGCTAAGCTAACTAGCACTGCTGATAAACTGTGTTTAGTTCTCTTTAGTAGCTCGTTACATAATGAATATCAACCAGAATACATCACTACACTTATTATGAGTGTTGTTAGTAACTCTAATGTTAGCTACGCGCCACTTTTAACACAATTTAACAGTTAATTAGATGTCGTGTTGACGTTAACTAGCATTAGCATCCTGTCACTTAGGGCTAGGTAGCTGGACAAGCTAACTTAAAGCATTTCTGTCAATACAACTCACTCAACCTTTGAAAATGCTGTTATTAAACTGTTACAAAGACAACAAATAGCAGATTAATGTTGTTGAACAGCACCTGAGTGAGTTCTGAAGGTTTAAAAGATGTGACACTTCACGTTAGGTTGAGTAACATGCTAACGTAAAGGCTGTCACATGTTAACCAGCTGGACTATGAAGGAATGAAACCAGAAAAGGCGAATGCTGTGAATGCTGGTTGTGTCAATGCTGTGAATGCTGTGAATGCTGGTTGTGTGAATGCTGTGAATGCTGGTTGTGTGAATGCTGTGAATGCTGGTTGTGTGAATGCTGTGAATGCTGGTTGTGTCAATGCTGTGAATGCTGTGAATGCTGGTTGTGTCAATGCTGTGAATGCTGGTTGTGTGAATGCTGTGAATGCTGGTTGTGTGAATGCTGTGAATGCTGGTTGTGTGAATGCTGTGAATGCTGGTTGTGTGAATGCTGTGAATGCTGGTTGTGTGAATGCTGGTTGCTGAAGAGCTGTAATGCTGGCTTAAATGTTGTGAGAAGAAGATGAAGTAGTAGGAATAGATGGAAAAGTGGGAATGGAATCATTGAAGAGTTGAATAATACCAATAGTGTATGAAAGATGTGGAACATTTTAAGGTTTTTGAATAGCTGACACGAAACTGCATTGCAAGATTATGAATCAGTAAATAACAGTTGTAATTGCATGAAAAGCAGCTGAAGCGTTATAAATAGATAGTTCTGAATTCCCTGTTACCTTCTGGGGCTTTTATTTTGACAAAACTAGGTGAATCCCTAGTTTCCTGTTAACATACAAAAAGGGGAATTTTACCAAGCTTCAAACAAAGTTAAATATTAAAAAAGTACAAATGAGATGAATGAAAGTTGAATAAAAGCCAGCATCTACGGAAGATGTGGAACATTTTGCAGTTTGAATGGAGTTTCTAGGTGAAAGTATGAATGAGCAGTGAAGTTTTGAAAATGCTTGAAAATGTTTAAATTCTGGACATGTCTTCCATTCATTACAATGATGAATTATGGTTAATAATTCTGAAAATATGAAAGTTATGAATGAGAAAAGTAATAGCCATCATGTGTCATCATTTGAATGGAGTTTCTATGTTGAAAAATGTGGAACGAGTTGCGTTGCAAAAAAAGTGGTCTGACGAAAAATACAAAATAAACTGTAGAATAACATATGTTGTGAAAGCTTCCAGCATTCACACTAATTAGCACCTGCCAAATACAGGGTAAATGTTGGCTGTGGCAGGTAAGAATTCCAGGTCCCCTGCCACTCAGGATGACACAATATCAGATTTTCACAACACAATATAATTTATGATAATGGTATTATTCAGATATCTATAGAAAATAAAAAAATAAAAAAGCTGCCAATCAAATTCTTCTTTAACTTTGTTTATTGTGCGTTTTGTTTATTTTTTTTTGGCAAATTAATTACAGTACACCCAAGTGTAGGGAGGTAGAGAGAGTTTGTAAACATAACTGTATATATAAAATTATTTAAGAGGCGTTGAATTATTTATACAATATTATCATAGTTATTGCCAATACCTATATATCACGTCACCCTGTCTACCACCATGGCAGATAGGACTTCCTTATATTAAGAAAAATATTATTTTCAAAAGGCAATTCCTGAGTTAAAAATAGTCAGGGATTAGATTAAGGTTACATAATATATTCCATATTTCTAGTGTCTGGTACCACTGACTCGGTGTTTACTATTCTAAAGCGTTCTACGTAGATTTCAGGAGTGGCAGACAAATAAATTGAGTGGCCGGTAGAAATGTTCAGTGACCTACCACAGTGGCAGGTGAGGAAAAAACTTAATTTCAGACCCTGCACAGTAACATAATTTGCTAAAAGGGGACTCTTGTTTTAATCTTATTTATGTTACATGAGGTCATTTTGATTACATGTGTAGTTAAAATCAAAGAACTGTATTTCTGTAGTAAATGGTTCACTTTTTGCTAACGTTAGCTATCGTTCTGCCCTCGACACATTTTACAGCACTCACTCATTTAACTCACAGCTGAATTAATCCCCTCTCGTTTCATCACGTCATTTAACAGATGTTCCTGGTTTTGGTTGTGTTTTGAAATCCTCTGAGTTTTTTTTGGCCATCTGGACAGTACTTGACTCACGTAAAACACATGAGCCATGTTCCTCTGAATTTCCATGAAATCACTGCTATCACATGATTTAGCACTCTCAAAAACTGATGCAACACACGGAAACTGAAAATCTCATACAACAACCATATATAGTGTTACAGTTAGAGATGAGAGGTCAGGGGACGTAAAGACAGTAAATGGACTGTCCCCTCCCCACATACACACACTCACATCCAACCCCCCAGCATTAACACAGAAACAGTTTTTAAAGCTAGTTACATGTCAAAGACAATTTTTGGAAAAGTAATGCAATCAGCACTTTACTATGGACATAAATGCACTTTTCTCTGCTGCTAAACACAACTACAAATGGGGTGTATGACTGCAAATTGGGTGAAATTGTGTCTGAAACATTTACTTATTTTATTTTTTTATTGTTATTTTTAGGTATGTTAATTTTAATACTTCTTTATTCTATCCTTTTTAATGCACTGACGGGAGCTGGGAGAGACAATATTTCGTTTCCTTCTGTGTATGCAAATACTCAGTGAAATGATAATAAAGTGAATCTTGAATCTCTTGGTTATGTGCATAGTGCCAGCCATTGTGATTTTTGTTTTATTATTTACTTTATTATGAAAATACATTTACAAAGCAAGCAAATTCTAACGCAACAAACATGCTGGAGACAATGTGGCCATACTGACGCAAATCATGCACATGTCTTCTGGAGTTGCCGAAAAATAGAACATACACATGATGATAAAGTAAACTTGACCAAAAAAAGGGTGATAAATTGTTCACTGTAATGTTGCTATCTCATCCACGTCTTGGCAAGTTGACTTCCCCACAATATGAATTATGTTAACTAAAGGATAAACAATTTATAAGCGTTATGTGTTAAGACGTGCAGAAGTACTGCTAGAGTTCTTTTAAAAACCTTCTTTCTGTTTCCTCCTTCCTCTCCTCAGGTCGTCAATCTGTTGATGGGCATCCTGCTGACTGTAGCTGTGACCCACCCGGAGAACGTGCCCACTATTGACTTGCAGTACGAGGTCATCGACCATTACTTTGCCTCCGACAGGATGTCTGGTAAGCAGTGAAATCGACATGTGGGCTAACAAACTGCTTTATAAAGACATGTAGACAGTTTTTTAAGTTAAGCATTTACACATCAAACTAAGGGTGTAACAATACGTTTGTGCAATGATACGCACTTTCCATGGTTCAGATACCATTCAATGGCGATATTTGGCTCATCTGAATCAATACAGTAACTTTTTTTTTTGCCAAAAATTCAATCAGTGTGACTGTGAAATAGATAGCTGGATACTGGACGGTGCAGGTCAGGATTCCTCAAAGCTTTTCTTGTAAGGGAATCAGGGATAAATTAATTATGGATATAAACAAGTAAACACAACGATTAATGGCAAATACATACACCTTTTATTTGAAAATAATAAAAAAGTGCAACTTCAGGACCCGCTGCTTCAGTTCTCAAGATACAAGGCGGTGCAATATTTAACAGAAAAGAAAATAAACCAACTTCTATTCAAGTTAAATGAACAGTGGTTTAACCTGCTGCTTCTGTTCTCATTTTCAGTATAAACAGTAGAGCAATAATATTTAAGAAAAAATAAAGTGTATGGCGTCTTTGCATATTCTACAAACTGCGAGAGATTTATCAAGGACATCTCCCTTTTTTGCCAAAGCCAAAATGTTTCCACACGCTGGACCTCAAATGTGGCTTGAAAATGTCTCGCTCGTCTAGCTCTTCCTCGCCATCCTTTGTTTTGTTGTCGTCTTTCTGCTGGCGCATGTCGATGACGTCATACACAGGGAGAGAACATTTCTTTACTATTAAAAGTGCTAAGACATACTTCCATATAAAGTTTGTGGTGCTTTAATACAAGGTGCAAATTCTTAGTATCGATACAATTGATTATTTACCTTGCAAATCAATTTTAGATCGATATACGTCCCCCGTGAAGGACAACTTGCCGAATACCTATCGATGTAGTTGGATCGTAGGAATGTAAATCGATTCATCGATGTAGTAGATGAATCGTTACTCCCCTACATCAAACACATTCTGTCATAGTAGGCCTTTTAATTCCACTGTGTTCGGGTGAAGAAGACCTGCCGACTGAAACATCACTGATTTAGACGTGTTTAGCTGCTAACAGATGAGCTGCTGTTACGCCGAGGTTGAACATGTGATTCATCTTTCACAGGGAGCTCAACTCCCCACTGACTGTAAAACAAAACAACTAACGAGGACAACAGAGCACTGCTGTGCTGTGCTCATGTTGTCTGAGTGTTGTTATTGGTGCGGTGTCGTTCCTTCGTATTTCCTCAAGGATTTCTGTTCGTCCAAGGTGTTTGTATTTATGTGTGCCAGGGACAGGGCTGGCAGGACTACCAGGGTGCTTTCTCTCTCTAGCTGGCGGTTGTGTTGTTGATTTGGCTCGGCGAAGGCCTCTTCATTTTTCTGAAACGGTGACTCAGCAGGAGAGGACGGGGAAACAACCGTGGTGGGTTGACCTTCCCACAGCAGGGACATGCCAGCACACGGAGCAGTGGAGGTTGTCCACAGCCCGCAGAGGCAATGTTAGCGTATTAATGCTGCTTCATCAGGCTGCACTCATTTTATTCCAGGCCATGTTTAAAAGTTATTTAACTAATATAGAGATAACCTGTGACAATGGTCTCTGGTTTTTACTTTGGATTAAGTCGTATTTGTATCTACAAAATGACAAATATTCTCTGGCTGCAGTTAGGCTTGCTGAGGTAGTCGTTGTTACACTGTGGTCGGGCACACACCGAAAGTGAAAGTGTCTCCTCCGCTCAGAGCAGCAGGAGTCAGATTTCCAACACAAACGGGACAAGACAGATTTGACAGACAAAACGATGGCGGAAGATTTGGTGTCAAAGCAAAAAACAAAAGCGAAATTTAGTTTTCTATAACTTTAATTGAAGCTCCGGACAGACAGTCCTCTGACAGTTTCGTACATAAATATTCAAGTTGCTCTGCTGCTGAATAACAAAGAAACGTCTCCAGACCGCATTGCTGCAGCAGCTTTCTCACCAGCATCGTTTCTTCAGTGCAACAGGCAGAAGGAGTTTGAGGAAGCGAGAGACTGAGTGATGGAGAGAGAAGAGGATATGAAAGGCAGCCCTTTTAATTATCCCAGGCTGAGTTTCATTGTGTATTTACCGTCACTCCGCTGCTGAGAGGGAGAGGTTTAATGCTCCCCAGAGCTGGCCTTTAAAACACAGTTAGCTGGAAAGAGAAGAAGCCCTGGAGACGGTTCACTTACACTCGATGTAAATCACCGCTGCTTCAAAGAGAGCAGGCGAACATACCTCCACCCACACTCACTGATATATACATTAATGATTATGGCGAAATGTAATTGTAATAAATCCCTGTATTTGGTCAATAATTAATTTATTCTCACTTTTTCCTGCTACAGAGAATGCCTGCGTTGGATTTGCCATCTCTCTGCTGATGCTCACTATCAGTGCCATGATGGTGTATGGAGCCATTACTGTAAGTCTGCCCCGTGGATATTTTTAATTCTCTTTTGACACTTCAATTTAAAGCGCTGTCATGGTTTCTTATGCTAATATGTAATCCCAGAATGTGCATGCATAAAAAAAAACATTGCTTTCAAGTTGTATAATAATAGCACCAGAGTTAAGAGGTAAGTTGTTGTTTTTTACTCCAGTACATTTTAGCCGGATGTTGAAAAGGATCCTGCTTCAGTGGGAGTGTAGCGTTCAGTGCTATGTTCTCACTGCCTGTCATCTTCACCTCACAGGCCTGCCTGATGGCATCAGGACTGACAGGTTTGACAGCCTTTTTGACGTGGCCCCGCATAAAAGCTGCTAGTTGGGATGCCTGCACAGATAAAGCGTGACACACGTCTGCAGGCCGTGCATGCCGGCAGTCTGTGCAAGAGTTGTGGTCTAGCTTTGCAAGTACACGCTCCCAGACGACCGCAGTAGAAACCCTTTTCTCCAATACAGTTGTGGCGGTGCAGAGCTGTAGTGTCCCGATTAAATACCCTCAATGTATTGAACCGTGATCATAATACACCAAAGATGTTCAGTACTTTGCTACGTAATGTAGGAATGGAGAGTGAAGTAGGAGTAAACTGTTCTTTCATAGAAAAATGCCTGTAGAGGTTCATGTAAAGTGACCCAGTTAAAGGACCAATTTGCTGATTTTGAATCTTCTCTATGTGTTTGTTACAGGGAGAGCCATGTCAGCACTCCCTGTCTCTGTAGTCAGGCTCTTTTCATCTACCCCAAACCACGTCTGAGGATGCAGCCACAGCCTGAGCCCGAAGGGAACATGTTCTCAATCCAGGAAAACTTTAATTTAAGCCGAGAAAACCAAGTTTAAAATCAGAAATAGAACAGACTGTCACAAACTGTAGTGTTTGTGACTGTGCTCAGGCTGTGAATGCATCCTCATCTGTTGAATGTGTAAAGGGCAGTAGAGCCTACCTGCTGGATACTGGATGTTAATTTAAGACAAGTGTGCGGAGAAGGTTGGAAAAAATGCAACATGGTCCTTTCAGGATCCGTCTAATTGATGACTTTGTTCATAACGTGACTTTTCGTTCCCCTCAGCATCGTGACGGTTGGCTCATCCCGTTTTTCTGCTACCAGCTGTTTGACTTTGCTCTGAGCTGCCTGGTGGCCATCAGCTCTCTCACCTACCTACCCAGGATCAAGGACTACCTGGACCAGCTGGTCAGTGCCACCAGTCTCACAAGACTCACCAGTCTCACACAGTCTGATCCTGTTGACATTATGACTCAATCGTACCACCGCTCCCATGTTTATTTTACAACAAAGTATCCTGACAACAGAATACAGTGTTTATAACTAGGGCTGGGCGATGTGGAGAGGAGACTGTTGACATTTGATTCCACGTTCATAGAAACAGGAGAAAAATGTGGGAAACCGTCAACGGATAAACTCGTCTGTTTACATTGCATTCATTGTATTTTGTGTAATTTCTTCAGGAAAGATCAAATAGAAACATTTAAAAAACTACTTGATCTCATTTTTTTATTATATACTGACGCACCTATATTATTTTACTGTTACAAAATGCCTCAAGATCTTGTAAGGTTGCTGTTTTCTATGGATTGTGTGGTAGCGTTGACGGTGATGCGAGCTGAATAAGTGTAAAAAAAGGTCTTATTGATTATCTGACGTCTGTTCTCCTCGTCCTCAGCCGGATTTCCCGTACAAGGATAACCTCCTCTCTCTGGACTCCAGCTGCCTGCTGCTCTTCGTGCTTGTCTTCTTCGCCTTCCTCATCATCCTCAAGGTGAAGTTATTGGTTATTATTCACAGTTAAATCTGCTTTATTCAGCGTGTTGGTTCATTTAATACATATCATTCTAAAGCAAACTGATCTAATACGGTAAGATGAGAAAATGTATATTGATTTCATGTCTGTGGATTCAGTAAAGAGGTAAGACGTGGTTGTCCTATTTACATTAAAGAGACATTGTGGTTTAACAAGGTGAGGGGATGAAAGTGTTTATTGACCATAAAATTCACAATCTTATCTTTGCTCTCCAGTCGTACCTGATCAACTGTGTGTGGAACTGCTACAAGTACATCAACAACAGGAACATGCCAGAGATCGCTGTCTACCCGGCCTTCGAGACTCCTCCCCAGGTATGAAACCCTCCTGAGTTCATCTCTGATTGACCGTTATGGATTTCATGAGTAGTCACAAAAACACACTATCAGATGCAGCCGTATGTAATGCTTACGTTAAGCCAGCAGGTGGCGTGCCGCCCACACACAAGAGGACAGTGTCTGTTCATAAGAGTTATTTACCATGTCAGGGGTACAGCTACATTTAGAAATACACAAATTAAGATTACGTTTTTTACCAAAAATAATTATTTTATTTTGTCAATTCATCAGTTAATGTTTAATATTTTTTTAAATGTCTATCACAATTTCCCAAAGCCTGAAAACCAACACATTTACTAACAGAGGCAAAAGAAAACCAGCAAACATTCACATTTGAGAAGCTAAAACTAGTTCATTTTCTCCTTTTCTGCTCAGAAAATTACTCCTGACAATTAATCGAAATGGTTGCAGACATATTCGACTGACTAATCGATTAATCATAAGATATACTTTTAATGTCCCCGTACGGAAATTTGTTCTGGACTCCGTCCTGTAGTTCTTTGCTCAGAAACATCACTGTTTTATGTTGAACCTTTAATGTTATATATTATTTTGTAAATATTTATCCTAGGGCTGTCAATCTTTATTTAATCACCATTAATCGCAAATTAATCACACATGTTTTATCTGTTCAGAATGTACCTTAAAGGGAGATTTGTCAAGTATTTAATCCTCTTATCAACATGAGAGTGGACAAATATGCTGCTTTATGCAAATGTATGCATATATTATTATTATTTTAAATCAATTAACAACACAAAACAATGACAGATATTGTCCAGAAACCCTCACAGGTACTGCATTTAGCATTAAACAATATGCTCCAATCATAACATGGCAAACTGCAGCCCAACAGACAACAACAGCTGTCAGTGTGTCAGTGTGCTGACTTGACTATGACTTGCCCCAAACTGCATGTGATTATCATAAAGTGGGCATGTCTGTAAAGGGGAGACTCGTGGGTACCCATAGAACCCATTTACATTCACACATCTGGAGGTCAGAGGTCAAGGGACCCCTTTGAAAATGGCCATGACAGTTTTTCCTCACCAGAATTTAGCACAAGTTTGGAGCGTTCTTTAGCCTCCTTACTGACAAGCTAGTATGACATGGATTGTATGATATACATGGACAATGGATTCTTTAGGCTTGTAGTTTCATATGATACCAGTATCTTCACTCTAGCTTAAAAACCGAGCTGCTACAACCTAAAAAGCGCATGTTGCATTAATGCGTTATTATCGCGTTAACTTTGACAGCCCTAATTTATACGATACGATTGTCTTGGACTCCAATATAGCACACGTGACATGTGTTCTTATCATACAGCTGCCTCCACAGCACAGCAGTATACCTACTGGCCTTTATGTTGTTTCTTTCTTTCTCCATCAGTACATCCTGCCAACTTATGAGATGGCAATGAAGATGCCGGAGAAGGAGCCACCTCCCCCTTACATGCCCGCCTAAACACCAGCCCTTGTTGCCAAAACACATGCACACACACATATACACACATATACACACACAAACACATGCACACACCACCATATGCATTCCTACCTTCCCTCACTAACCCTTTCACCCCTTCTGTGTATGTGTAAGGCCACTGACTTGTTTTGTTCAACCCCCCACCCCCCTCTGTAGTCCTACAGAGCGTCTATAGAGCATCCTAGAGGTGAGAGATAGAGAGAGAGAGGAGAGAGAGAAAGGTGGGAAAGACTGAAATCTGACTGAGATGAATGAGTGAATGTGATGTTTGAAAAGCACTGGAAGCTACCAGCCCACCCTCCCTCCCCCTTCTGGCCTTTTTTATGTCTTAGTAAAGGGATACATGTGAAAATTAAATTGCTTGAAATGCTCATCGATCCAGCACCATCCTATATATAGATTGATATATGAAGTGTAAAAAAAAAAATGATGACAATCCACTTATTATAGCTCTTATTGTTGGATTATTGTGTTACTTTTCCCCCCTAATTATTAAGATCTAGACTATTCCATCTGGAGTCTGTAGCACTTTTTCGTCTGTTATTTATTTAGCTTTGCTGTGGTTCAGTTCACCCCCCCCCCCCTCCTGACATTTCATCACTCGCTAGTGAAGAGTTTCCAGCTGAGACTGAGAGACAGACTGAGAGAAAGAGAGCAGAGGGCTCTGATGATGGATCATTTCCTCTGCTTCTTTCTCACCCGACATCTGGAGCAAACGGCTAGTCTTGTGAACATTAGTAGTTGCATGCTTATCAACAGCCTCCCCCCCGCCCCCCCATTTCTTTACTGGTAATATGATTTTATCCTAGTGGAAATACATTTGACTTCAATAAACGTTTCAGAACATTTAGATCTCCATGACTCTTTTGTTCACGTCACACATGCTGAAGTAAATTCAAAAGAAAGATTAATGGCAAACAGCTGTCAGAACTCCACTCCTTTATTTGACAGCTGTGGTTACAAATTAAGATTTTACATTTTAAAGAAAAGCATATGATAAGCTTATTAAATACAATGCATTGCTAAAAAATATTTTATTTTTTTTAGATAAAATACAAGTGTCTGAAAATGAGCGGGATATGGGACCTTTAACTGATAGAAATAGAAGATCGCCAAGTGTTACTTGAACTATATTACAAGCTCATCCATAACTTCTGATAACCTTTAACTCCTTATCACAAACTTTATTAATTTATTTCTGTAGTGAATTTGTTTGGGTTTAATTACTTGGAACAGTTTACATTCTGTGATTGCAAATTTTATAAGCTGATTTCAGTATTTTTAGACTTAATATTTGTTTTAATTTGACTATTTTTGGTTCAATAAATTTCCTGGCGGTGTGCAAGACAACAAAATAAAAATAAATAAAAATGTATATATAAGTATTATTAAATTGTTCACTTAATAATTCAAATATGACAAGTCAAATTAGTTCATATCATTTGTATTTGTTCCGCTTATGCTAGTGCACAATAAAGAAAAAAGATTCACAATGAAAACACAACTCTATTTACACATTTCATGACCGAAAAGAGCAGGGAGAAGAAAATAAATCTTCTTTTGGCAGTGTAAAGTGCATTTGAAGGAATCCTGACCTATAAAATGCGTAAAAATCAGTGAAATGCTGGCTGATTCTGAAGCAGATTGGATTTGTAGAGGTGAAAACACATATATGGATATAAGCGGGACCGTTATAAGTCTCCTCCACATTGTGCAGATCAGGACAGATAATATTTGAGTTGTTTTCTATACCGTCCTCCATACCGTCCTTCACGTTGACCCGGAGGTCACGTCCCACCTCTGGATTGGGCAGAGAGTTTGACGTGTCGGACCGTGGAGGCGGTCAGACCCCCGCTGAGCCGAGCAGGACCCTCTGAGACTGAGACGGAGCCCCGGACAGACCAGCGGAGGACTCAGCCTGCAGATAACGATGAAGTCTGTCCTCTGGAGCGTCCTGTCCTGCGTCTCGCTGCTGCTGGCTGATGTTCTGGCCACATACCATCACCTCAGTGAGACGGCTCCTCAGCTGCTCGCCGCTCAGAGCTTCGCTCAGACCAGAACCAACGGAAGACCTCCGTTCAGGACCCTGAACCCAGCCAGTGAGTTCTACTCAGACTTCTCTCCAAAATACTTTGTTACTGAAAGTACTATGATAGTACTATTATACGTAGTACTGGTGGAAGACGTATATCTTATTTCATTTAAGTAAACGTAGAAATATCCCTTACAGAAAATAAGTTTATTTTATGAAGTAAACTTAAGTATAGTTCAAGTATACTTTATGTAATAAGTATACTAATATCAATGTACTAGTAGTATACTTGTAAGTGTACTACTTTAATACTTCTCAGGACTAAATTGTCCCACTTTTAGTTTATAAAAATATACTTTAAATGTAAGAGTAGTAAACTTTAAGTACACAACTAGTTGTATTTTGTACTGCAACTATAATGTGAACTACAAGTGAATTTATATGTATACTTTTAGTTTACTAGTTCTATACTTGTAGCCCACTTTGTAGTTTATGAAAGTACACTTTAAAGTATACTCTCTAATAGTTTTTACTGCAAGTATACTTGTAAGTGTTTTCTTTAAGTGAACTTATAGTACTTAGCCAAATATACTTTTTCATAAACTTTTCAGTATGAAAAGTATAATTTTGTTAAGTATATCTCTAA
Organism: Sebastes umbrosus; assembly: GCF_015220745.1. NCBI lineage: Eukaryota > Metazoa > Chordata > Actinopteri > Perciformes > Sebastidae > Sebastes > Sebastes umbrosus. The sequence goes on from NC_051286.1 coordinate 3,777,584, forward strand.
TAAGTACATAAAAAGTAAACTGAAAGTATACTCTCTTATTTTAAGTTTAAAGAAGTATACTAATAGCACACTTGAATAAACTTCTTTCTTTGTAAGGGATAGTAGTATTAAAACCAATTAACTACATTTAGCCTTTTTTTTTTACTTCAAGTACAAATGTGAGGTACTTGTAGGCCTGCGTTACTTTATACTTATACTTCATTACATTTCAGAGATATTGTACTTTTTACTCCACTAGTTTCTTTGACAGCTGTGGTTACTGGTTTCAAATGAAGACACTTACTTCGGTAAAATTATCAGCAAAAAGTTACTTTTTAAATTATCCCTATTAGTGTCGTATTATTATACAGTATATCAGATTATTCGCAGTATTTCTAAGCAGTATTTTAATGTAGTATTTGGTTGTTATTGTTTTTGTGTGTAAAAATGTTATTTTGCAAAGTAACTAATAACTAGAGTGAGTATTTTTTACATTTTTGTTTTGCAACTTTTACCAAAGTACAAGATCTGAATACTTCTTCCACACCTGAAAAACACTTTTACAATTAAAACTCCTGCATTCAAAATTGTACTTCAGTAAAAGTACAGAAGTTTATTATTATCAGCAGGTATTTTATTTATGCAGAAAAATAGCCTCTATGAGTGTAGTATTATTATAAAGTATATCAGATTATTTGCAGTATTTTAATGCAGTAGTTGGTCATCATTGATTTTGCGTTTAAAATTTTATATTTTAACTATAGCTGTCAAATTAATGTAGTGGAGTAAGAAGTACAATATTTCCCTCTCAGATGTAGTAGTAGCACAAACTAGTACCAAAGTACCTTAATACTGTACTTAAGTATAGTACTTGACATTACATTTCACATTAGATGTTTTGAATCTCTCGTGACCAGTTAGGAGTTATTTACATAAAAAATATTAAAATTATTTTATAATGTAAATTGTTATTTTTTGCAGATTACATTTTAAAATTGTAATTTTTGTAAAAAGAAAATAAAATATTCCTAAATGTAATGTAACCAGCAGTTTAACAACATGCATGACATGTATAATTGTCGACTGGGTGTTTCACAAGTACATGATAAATAACTGCAGCTTGTTGTAAACATCCCAGATGTCTGAATTTAACACTCACGCTTCAACTAATAATGTCTCTGTTTGTCTGTTGTTGTATATTTAACGTACTTTACACAGCTTTCCTGTACTTTCACCCTACTAATGTTCTCTATCACTTCTGTAGTTCACAGCAGTGACTACACGTATAGAGGAGGGTATCACTACCACTACCAGCCACCATGGATCCCTCCACCGGTACTGTACCGACCTCTTCCTCTGTCTCCTCCGCTGACTTACCACAGGCCCTCGGCCCCCGTGCCGCCCTATCACCACAGAGTCAAAGGGCCACAAATGCACCACATATACAAAGGTCTGTCTCCACCGGTAGCTCACCATCCCCACCACGGGCTCAAAGGCCCATTCCCTCACACACTGAAAGGTCCATGCCCAACAAAGTCAGACCCAACAGTACCGACAGTGGTGCACCTCCCTACCGCCCCTCCAGCTCTACCAGAGCCAGCGGTGCTGCCGACTCTGCCGGCGACTACAGTGGCTCCGGTGACGCCCGTCCTGCCAGTGGTGGTGACCGCTGAGCCGCCGGTGGAGACCAGCGCTCCGGTGACGCTACCGGTCAGTACCCAAAGCGGCTCCATCACCAGCGTCAGTCCTGTGGAGACAGGTAGAATTGGCTTTCCAACCCAAACCCTCAATGCTTTCCAGGTCAGATCTGTTTGGTTATTAAAGATATTATAATAGAAACTCCACTTAAACATCACAGAGGTCATTTTAGTTAAAGGAATAATTCAACATTTTGTGAAGCTTATTCTTTTTCTTGCTGAGTATGAGACGAGAAGGTCGATACCACTCTGGAATATAATATTCACAACTATGTTTTCATTAGTGTATAATCAGTTAGCTTAGAATGAGTCCTTCATATCTACATAGGTAGCGGGTTTCTCTTCACAGAGTCCGCCATGTTTCTACAATAGCCCAGAACGGACAAACCAACCTCTGGCTCTAGAGAGAGACTGTCACGTTTTTACGTTACCTGAAGGCCACCGCAGTTCTCCGACACGGAAACATGAGCCGCAGAGGGCAAAACCGCGGTACCGCCAGCTGCCGTCTGACTTCCGTTGCTCCTAAAGTCGTGTTATTACGGTAAGGATGACATCTGAGAGAGGTGAACGGCGTTACCACGGTTTTGCGCTCGGTGGCTCACGTTACCGCAGTCTTGGAAAGAGAGGAGTGAGCGGAGGGGTACTCAGTTGGTTGCAATCTGCAACCACACCACTAGATGCCACCAAATCCTACACACTGTCCCTTTAAATATAAGGCTACTGTCAGCGGACTGTTAGCTTAGCTTAGCATAAAGACTGGAAACAGCTAGCCCAGCTCTGTCCACAGGTAACAACATCCACCTACCTGCACCGCTAAACAACATTTCATCCAAATCAACTTCATGTGGAAACGCTGCCTTTATATCAGGCATTCAAAAAAACGGGGAATCTAGCCTAGTTGTTTTAAATGGAGAAGTTCAATCTCTCTCATGCCTCTCGTTCTGTTTTTTGCGTGTCATATGTGATTATTGTAAATGAATGACGTGTCTCCAGTCTTTGTGTTGGAGCGGCTGCCGGCTGCAGCTTCATATGTACAGACAGTAAGAGTGGTGTTGATCTTTTCATCTCACTCTCAGCAAGAAAGCAAATAAGTTCCCGAACTATTCCTTTAAAGCAGATTAATTTAAAAGTGATACAGTTGAATTTAAATATATATATATATATATATATATATATATTAGTGGTAGGAGATAAAATAAGTAGCCTTCTAAACAGACTGAATTTGCCATTTCTTTTTACTTCTGCAGCTATATTTGAATTTATGACCACGACTAAGATGTCTGTAAACTTAAAGCTAAAAGAAAAAAGCAGGCCATTTCTTAAATATGTATTTGAGGTTTAAAATAAGAGCTAGAATGGGTGTCTTTCTTTTCCATATACACACTGAACAAAAAAATATAAATACAACACTTTTGTTTTTGCTCTCATTTTTCACAAGTTCAAATAAAAGACTTCTTCCATGCACACAAAAGGCTTATTCCTCTCAAATTTTGTCCACAAATTTTGTTTAAATCCGTGTTAGTGAGCAGTTGCACCAACAGGTCTGGCATATCAAGACACTGATTAAACAGCATCATTATTACACAGAGAGAAATAAGACTTTTGTGAGCAGAGAAAAAAGACTTCAATCTTTTATTTCAACTCGTGAAAATGGGAGCAAAAACAAAAGCGTTTATATTTTTTGCTCAGTGTAAAAGCAGAGTCAGTATTTTTGCTTTGAAAAAGCACCGAGGATCTGACGCTAAACTGCAGAAATATGTGTTTAGTATATGTGTGTTTGTGTTTGGACAGGCAGGTCCCCTAACACTGTCTCATTACTGTCTTATGTGTCTGGACATCGAGCATCATTTTCATTCAGGGGAATGAAATGAAAGGATCCGTCCTGTGATGAGTCTCTGATGGATTGTTGAAACACTGAAATGATATAATATGTTTTATTTCATACTTCATCATTTCATCAGTTTTACCACTTCAGTGATGCACAACCGTTTCCTTTTGTTGCCATGGGAACGAGTGTTGTGTATCCCAACGTGTCCTGTGTTTTGTTGTCACTGTGACGTTTAACCAACACGCCTGAGCGTGTCTCTGAGTGATGAACTGGGTTGTTAACGGTGCCGTGGTTTGGTTGATCACCAGAGACAGACTCCCAGTGCGGGAGCCGCACCATGGACCTGGTCTTTATCATCGACAGCTCTCGCAGCGTGCGCCCCGGCGAGTTCGAGAAGGTCAAGATATTCCTGGCCGACATGGTCGACACGCTGGACGTCGGCTCTGACGTCACCAGGGTGGCCGTGGTCAACTACGCCAGCACGGTCAAGATCGAGTTCTTCCTCAAGAGCCACTTCAACAAGCCCGACATGAAGAAAGCCATCTCCCGCATCGAGCCCCTGGCGGCCGGCACCATGACGGGCCTCGCCATCAAGACGGCGGTGAACGAGGCCTTCACCGAGCAGTCCGGAGCCCGGCCTCGCTCCAGGAAGATCACCAAGGTGGCCATCATCGTGACGGACGGAAGGCCCCAGGACCAGGTGGAGGAGGTGTCCGCCACGGCTCGGGCCTCGGGCATAGAGATCTACGCCGTCGGGGTGGACCGGGCCGACATGCGCTCCCTGCAGCTGATGGCGAGCATCCCTCTGGAGGACCACGTGTTCTACGTGGAGACCTACGGCGTTATCGAGAAGCTCACCTCCAAGTTCAGGCAGACGCTGTGCGGTAGGACGAAGACACCTGCGAGACCCTTTCTATCCCACCACTAACCCCGGTTCTAGTTCCTCAGTAAGGGGCACCTTCAGTCTACGGGGGTTTACTGCACGTTATGGATCATTTACTGTGTTAGTGTTGAGTTCTAAACTCTGAAATCACGAGGAAAGACACCAGATGCTCTGAACCCCCACGTGGACTGCAGATGTCGGCACTAGAACCTGCTTGTAGTCGCCACATTAAACCAGAGTAAAGTTTTTGGGCCGCAAAGCCTGAAACTTTCAGCTTCTTTTTTTAAAAGCAAAAACTGTTTATATATATGGTGATCTTTAGTAAATTGTTTGCAGTCAAGGCATCATTGTGGTGCTCTGAATGTATCCGTATTTATTTAAAATAATTTAAATGCACAGTAGAACCTCACTTTTTCAAACCAATCTGGAGAAGACGGCGTCCAAACTAATGCAACAATACATGTTTCTACAGTAGCCCAGAACGGACAAACCACTTTTTCTACTTGGGCCGGAGTCGATAACGTCAGTCACTCTCGTTGCCACCACTCTCTCTCTCTTGCTTCACCACTCACTTCCCACGTACACACACACTCTACGCACCGTTTGCGTTATCACGTCGGCCACCGTAGCTCTCCAACACCCGCTTGGCACACGAGAGAGGCTTCAGTTCGTACAATTCTCCTCACCTCACCGCTAGATACCGCCAGATCGTACACGCTGCACATTTAAATATGATTTGGATTTATTCTGAAATGAAATAACCACATATTGCACTTGTCTGGGTGCATATGAATTCCAAAAAGTACCAATTGTTTTTAAATTTTCACAAATGTCACTAATCAGAAACATAATTAATTTGAATTGTTAGATTTTAACTTCAAAGATTTGGACAAATGCGGTTCTGCTGTAAATGTTTCCTTGTGTTCCTGTCTGATGTTACTGTCTGATGTCCCTCCTGGTACTTCTGAAGTTATTTGTCCATGTAACTGTGATTACTGTCGTACTTCAGGGTTCTGTGATTTTACCTGGGTTGTCCAACACACAGTGAACCTGAGCAGTTCGCAAATGACCTTGGCTGAGATGTGGTGAAGGTGTATGAACGGATTGAAGTTTTGTGGTCAAGTACAAACACACAAGAATATCATTTTTTTAACTCGTAAAAGCAAAAAAGTCAATCCGAAATAGCTGTAAAAAATAGTTTATTTTACTTCTTTCTGTCAACATTAGATTTTTGCAATCTGCAGAACACTACCTTACCCATCACCTACCTGTAGTATACTGTCTGCTAGCACATGAAACTGTACCATCCCTGGCCATCCCTTTAATCCCGGCTTGTTCCAGGTCTGGACCCGTGTGCCATGGGACATGACTGCGAACACGTATGTGTCAACAGCAATGCCTCGTTTTACTGCCAGTGCCGGGACGCTTATATCTTGAATGCGGACAAGAAAACATGTTCCCTGAAACGTAAGAACATACTGTGTGTGGATTCCTGCAGCAAATGTGACTTTTTGCTGTGAAATTAAATCTATATTATAGATATTAAACTATCCCTTTAATGCTGCTAAAAGTATATATGTGTAAGAGCTTTAAAAGCAATGTGCAGAATGTCTTTAAGCAGAGCTTCACAACATCGCAACCAACTGGTGCATAATTCCTGACTCTATAATTCACTGATGATTGTAGCATATGTTGTTGGACAATTATCGGGTAATATTATAGAATTTATTCACTATAATTGCATTATTGTTTTGGCAAAATGGTAAATTAATATTGTAGAATATTTTAGAAAGTGTGCTTTGTTCAGCCTAGTTGTAAAAAGTGTGAGAGAGAGATGGTGGTATTGTGTGTTTCACTCTCTACATGACTCTACTGTTACACTGATGGGTATTTTTCTTTCTCCCGGTGAAGAGGTGAAGGCGGTGGTGGTGGTGGAGGATCCGTGTAAATGTGAAGCCAGGCTGGCTTTCCAGAAGCAGACGCAGGCCGCCATCCAGCTGCTCACCGCCAAACATATCCTTCCTGTTGTTTCAGATGGGAGACGTTTTATTATAAACTCTCCCGGCAGCACGTTTCTCTGCTCGTTATTTCTCCCTGCTGGTGTTGTTACTGTAATATAATTTGTCTTGTATATGTTTTCATCATTTAATTGAGCCTGTAAATGAGTTTCCTTGACTGAGTTCACTGGCCGATGTGTCTGGGAGGATGGAGCGTCTGGAGAACACGGTGGGCCGTGTTTAAAGCTGGACGCAGCGGTAGGTATTGACAGCTGTGTTTTTCTGGAGGTGATTTGTAGTAAAAAGCCTCCCACTCATCTCACGGTTTGACCTTTAGTTTATTTACGTTCTGCAGAGACAGCTCACCGCTTTACTTCCTGGACATGGACATGTCCTTCCTGTCGTCCACAACTGCTGGACTTCAACCACAGATGGAGTGAAGCTGTGACTCATAAACCAACATCCCTCAAGTTACTGTTAAATATCTACTGTTGAATATGGGCATTAAACGCTATGTTTGAAACCGCAGTTAAAGCTACTTTATTTTATAAGCTAATGTATAATAACCAGAGAAAACAAGTATTATTTCCATTGTTTCTCCTGTACTGTATTAAGTGTGTTTTACATTCTGTTTGTACAAAGTTGCATATTGTATATAGTATTTTTTATGAAAATGTCAAATTGGATTTAATCAGTAACAGATTTTAATTGAAAAATTTACCAGTAAAATGTTTCCTATATTAGATATTTTTGCATATTTTCTTTATTATATAATCTGTTACAGCAGTTTAACTATTATTACAAGTTGTATCATGTGTTATGGATGATAAAATGTTAATCTCCTGAGTCTGTGAATGTTATGAGATTTATAATGTTTGCTAAGAATTATAAATGTAACCAAGCTGACAAATAAAATAATAACAAAGGAGGTTGTTGTGCACTCTGTTGTCTTTTTGAGTTCTTAAGCTCTTTCTTTCTATTTTTCTATTATTGTATATTTTACGTAGCACTCTACTCTACTTTTATTTTGACTGTATATTGTACATAGTGTCATAGTGCTTAGCACACAGGATAAATTTCAATTGGTTAATTTCCCCGGGGATCAATAAAGTATAATATATATATATTTATATATATATATTATATTTATATATATATATATATTTATTTATTTATATATATAAATATATATTTATATATATATATATATATATATATAGTATTGGAGTGTTACAGTTGCTATCGTTTAAACATAAGGAATGTAAGAAAATAGAAATAAAGGAGTATGTAACATACTACAATATAAACAAAATATATGTAAAGAAATATAAGTACTAAAATTAAAAATAAGAAGATGAGAATATCAGAAATATTAAATATATACAAATATTTTCATTAAGATATATATATATAGCATATAATCACAGTGCAAAAAATAAAATAAAAAATGCTGAACAGTGGAATCTATTAAGTGTGTTAAATATAAAAATAAGAAATGACAGTATTGCAGTATTATTACATTAACTACTATCAAGCATTTAAAACATGCATTTTCTTGTGAGGACAAAAACATTATTTTGATTTATGATGAGTTCTAATAATTCAAGTCAAATTCTCTTAATAAATTCCCTCCAATAAAAAAATATGATTATGATAAATCCCACATTGTATCTTTATGAAAACTTAACGGAGGTATTTCAGTCTGTATTATGAAGTATTTGGCATGAATAAAACATGTTTGTGTTAATACAAAAGAGCCATTATATCCGTCTCTCTTATATAACTGTACATTTCATGGCACATGTATGTATTTCTGTGTCAATATAGAAAGGTAAACATGATGGTTGAGCTCTGACATTTCTATTAACAATGTGTTATAATTTACTTCACAAAAACAGTCAAAGCGCTCGGAGGTCGGAGGTCGGAGGTCAGAGGAAGATCACTTCCTTTAACCCCGAACCCTTTTTACTCTGAAACACACATTCAGTCACTAAACATACTAAATAAAGATGGATTATAATCTCCACATGACTGAGCAGAGCTTTTATTTTGATTAAATTGATAACTTAGTTTGGACATTAATCATTTTAACAGCTTTCCTACACCACCATCTGGTTTTGTATCACCATCATGTGTTTTTTACACCTTCAGCGTTGCCAAAACGACAACAGACGGAGGTCATCGTGTGACCTCTGGACGGAGTCGGCCTGTTTGCCTGAACCAGCGCTGACAACAGAGCTCCTCTGTCTGCTCCGTCAGAGAGTAAACATGCCAACGTTTACCTCTAGTCTGGTTTGGATCCGCTCCTGCCGTCCTCTAACCAGACAGCTGTTTTATGTTTGTTCGATATTTCATGGCTTTCATGGTCACCACACACACGGGCGGTCAGGGAGGTGAGCCCGCCGCTGTTTCAGAGGAAGATGAATGAGACTCACACGCCTCTGAGAGGTGGAAGAGACACATAAAGTTCGCTGCAGAGCGTCGCTGTCCAGAAGACAAACTTGAGTTTTCTCAAAACAGTTTAACAGAGTTTTGTTTCACTGATAATTGTGTTTTTTAAGGGTCATAAAGGACACATTTCATATGTTTCCCCCCCTGTAACGCTTTACAATGAACAATCTAACAATCCTCACTAATGTCTACGCTGAGAAACGGACTGAGGATGTTTAAAATAAACATATTTGGTTGGACAAAAAAAAGGGGAATACCAGTGAACTTGTGGCTTTAACGTTTATTATTCCTTCGCTGTAGGACATTATGACATTAATACATTTTTTGTACACTAAATATGAAGCTTCTAATGATTGAATACTTATGATATTTTGACACTAATACATTGCTAATATATTATCAAAATGTACAACATCATGAGAAAAGAGATAAAACAAAATGACTGTGTTTAGTAAAGCAGATAAAATATATATTTTACTGCATTCATTTTGGCGCAAACATGAGCTCCAAAGAAACCTGTCACTGTATGTACTTTGAATAATTGTATTGAAAATATCTTATTGATTTTTAAATGCCCTGGTTTGTTTGCAGTTTGTTTCACTTGCAAATAATTACAACATATTTTTGTTAAGAATAAAAAGATAAATTTGTCTCCAGAGAAAATTAAGAGCCTGACAAATATAGACTTTAAAATATTTAAAATAAAAGCTCACATCAACCGTAAAGGACTCCATTCAATAACACCTTTTTAACAGCAGTTCATCCAGAGCTGATTCCTCTCTACAACATCTCAATACGAAAACTCAAAATAACAAAATAACCCACAATCTATTTCTCTCTCTCTCTTCTTCCTCTTTTTCTTTTTTGTTTTTGTTCTTGTACTTGTACTTCTGCTGTTTTATAAATACTTCTAAACAATATCCTGCGGTAGCTAATAATAATAATAATAATAATAATAATAATAATAATAATAATAATGATAATAATAATAATAATGATAACAATAATAATAATAACAATAATAATAATAATAATAATAACAACAACAATAACAATAATAATAATAATAATAATAATAATAATAATAATAATAATAAAACAGTCCCAGACCGGTGGTTTTGGTCCGCAATTTTTTTTAAATAAAAATAGAAAATGTAAATATTCTGTTTCAAGTATGTTTTTAATGAGTATTGAGTCCTTTTTTGATCTTGGAAATAGTACTGTAATCACCAACTCCATCTATTGAACTAAATGTGGTTGAAAGCTCTGGAAAAAGCTCATGAGTGGACCTCCAAATCAAACAGAGAACAGATGTAGCAGGAATTATCTTCTTACTGTAACAAATAAATCATTGATTCTGTTTTTAAAGTGTAATGTGGGTGAACCAAACTGACACTGACATATAGTCTCTGGTTGAGACAGGTTGAGAGTAGTGAAGTGTAGTGATAACAGAGCAGTGTGGTGGCGCTGTGTGTCCGTCAGTGAAGAGGATGAAGGTGAGTGTGATGGATGTGTGTCCCAGTTCTGCCAGACCAAAGTGGACTTTTATACTTTGTGTTAATTCTCTCAGCAAACAGCAACATTTAGGACCAAGAGCCAGAAGAGCTGACAGTCTTTGCTTCAGGTGTGCAGGCTGCCAAAATAAACCCAAAACAAGACTTTCCATGGCTCCGTGGAGTTTTAGGTGACCTCTAATAAACAAATCTGACCTCTAATGACGAACACAGAGAAACCAGGTAATCCTGTTACATTTGAAAGCAAGAAAAAACACTTGAGTCTCGTTATTAATGAATTCTGAGACGTCTACTTCCTCAGTTTTTGAAGTATACTTCAAGTTTATTTCATGAAGTAAACTTAAGTATACTTTAAGTTTATTCCCAAGTATAATTTATGCAATAAGTATACTTGTAAGTGCACCTCTTCAATACTTCTTGGGACTAAATTGGCACACAGTTCACATCCAAGATGTATTTTGCACTGCAACTATAATATGAACTATACTACAGGTGAACTTATACTGTTAGCTTACTAGTTATATACTTGTATATAACTATATTGTTTTTGTTTATGAAAGTACACTTTAAAGTATACTCTCAGTAAACTACTAGTTTAATAGTTTTTACTGCAAGTATACTTGTAAGAATTTCTTTAAGTGAACTTATAGTACTTAGCCAAATATACTTTTCAGTATAAGCCAAGTATACTTGGACCTTTCTGTATACTTGTTAGTATAAGACAAGTATTTTGTTGAGTTTATCTCTGATAAGTACATAAAAAGTAATCGTGTATTGCACTTCAACTTACAAAGTAAACAAATAAATAAATAAATAAAAAGTAATCTGAAAGCATATACTCTTATTTTAGGTTCAAAAGAAGTTTACTAATAGCACATTTGAATAAACGTCTTTTTGTTGGGGACTTCTTGGTTTTTGGGGTACAGAAACTCTGTGATTTATGTGATGTAATGGCCTACAGCTAACCTACATTTCCACAGGTTTGCGTGTTATTGCCATTTTCTCAGCAGTGTCAACAGCCAGCGGCCTCTGGGTCAAACTTGTCTCCGTTTGATGTGTTTTAACTCGTCCACACAGTCTGGAGATTAATGGGCCGTCAAAGGGAAGTGCACGGCTACTGAGCGACCTCTGCTTCCTTAAGGTGTCATTTTTCACCGAGGCAGTTGACTTCTTCACCTGCGAGATGGCCTGAGAATCTCTCACCAGTTTGCTTATGGGTTGCCTCCTTGTTGTGTATTTACTGCAGCGAGTGTCCACACTGTCCTGAGACTGGTGGGACAGATGTTTGAGGCTGTGAGGGTCACATTCTCTGCGTTGAAATGAAACACCCCCACTGCTACATCATTAGGATAATATGAATCCACATAGTGAGCCACTGACTGACTTCACTGCCTTGTTTCAGTGAGATATGAGTCAAGTCTGCCACCTGCTGTTACAAAAAAAAACCTTTGATTTAAACATCACAAATCAGCAATCCTCAGTGGAGAACTGATTTATGATTTTATGGTTCTGAGATTTCAATCACCACATATTATTTTGGGTTATCTAACGGGAAATATCCATCCATTGTCCATCTTTTTACTTGCACAATAGGTCAACCAACCTTTCCATCCGATATGAAAACTCACTATCTTAAATAATAATGAAAAAAATCCAAAGATGCTCATTATATGTAGCAAAATACATATATACATTGTAAAAATAAAAAAAAATAATATATTATATATATATAGCAACAAGTGGTGTACAACATATTAATAAAAGCCAGCATACTGGTTATTGTTATAAATTTAACGAAAAATGTATAACACAATACATTTATAAATCTATTATAAATAAAGTTTTAAATTTTAAATTATAAAATTATAAATTTTATATTTTATAAAATTTTATATTATATAAAATTTTGTATTAAATGTTATATTACACTTATAAATAAAGTTATAAATCGAATATTATAAATAAAGTTATACATTTTATATTTTATAAAATGTTATATTATATATTATATCAAATGTTATATTAAACATTATATTAAATTTATAAATAAAGTTATAGATCGAATAGTATAAATACATTTATAAATTTAACGAAAAATTTGAAATTATATATATAGCAAAAGATGCATCTGTGTTAATATTTTATTTTAAAATTAATATTAGCATATAAATATAGAGTATTAATAATATATAATATAAGTAGGTAAAACCAAAGTGAAATGTTGTATGAAATGCAAAAGGGAAAAACAATATTTCCTTTACAATATTAAATATATTAATATATATGTATATATTAATATATTTAATATATTAATATATATGTATATATTAATATATTTAATATTGTATTTTTATTGTATTTGTTTTCATATTTTTTTGTATATATATATATATTTTTTATATATTTTTTATTTTTATATTTTTTATATTTTTTATTTTTTTTATATATTTTTATGTTTTTTATGTTTTTATATTTTATATATTTTTTTTGTATATTTGTTTTTGTAAATTGTATTTTTATTGTATTATTATATATACATACAAGCCACGCCCACTTGAGACGCACTAAAACATGATTGGACGTTATCTTGAGTGACGTCATATCCGGATTTAGAAAACCACAACAAACCTTGACAGCTTCAACCGATGGAGGAAGATAATCACCAAATACTTCAATATGCTCACTCTGAGTATAAAAAACAGAACTTCAAACAGGCAGAAGAACTGTACACGAAGTTTATCTCGTCCTGCTCACAGTCCAGGTACTGTTTGTTTCCTTTTTAGAGATAAAACGAGCTAACTGTCAGCTACTGTAGTCGAGCTGGTGTTACATAATATTCTGTTGTGTTACACCGTATTCTGTCCCCTGTCAAATATCTGTGACTAGTAACTGTTAGCTAACGTTAACTCTGTTTCTTTCTGTTTGGTGTCATTTAGTTGCATTAATTGTTATATTATTAAACGTTAACGGTGTTTTATGTCCACAGAGGATGTGAAGCTGGTAATTTGGCGACAGCTTACAACAACCGCGGACAGATAAAGTACTTCCGGGTTGATTTCCATGAAGCAGTAGAGGACTTCACTTCCGCCATACAGACTGACATCCGGTTTGAAACCCCTTTCTACAACAGAGGACTCATCCACTATAGACTGGGTAAGAATATACATAATATATATATATATATATATAATATATATATATATATATGAATATATATAATATATATATATATATATATATAGTAATAAAGGCACTTTATTATCAAAAGTACATCATCATCATCATAATCATCATAATCATCATTAAGCTTGACAGAGCAACATGAGTGACTTTTGCTCTGCTTCAAAATAAATGTAAAATGTATGATGTGTTTCAATATTTTGTCCTTTTTGGACAAAATAATTAAAAAAAAAGTCCAAAGTGAAATAAAAATGTATTCAAGGAGGAATTTATAGTAAATTAAATTTCAGTTTAATTATTATTTTATTTATTTCACCTTAATTTACTTTATTTATTTAATTATTTTATTAATTTACTACATTATATTTTGATTGTAAATACATATCATTTTAACTTCATGTTGTATGTTTATTTACTTTCAATTAAGATTTTTATAATAAGTTTTATATTATTATTGTTTCATACATATATAAAAAATATATAATATAAAATATATATACTTTTATATAATATATAATGTAAAAGTATTTATACTGATATAAAAAAAAACTTTGACAGCCCTAAATACATTTAAAGGAAATGATGGGATAAAAATTAATAAAAATAAAATTCAATAAAATCAAGTAACATAAAACATGCCAGGGGTCAATATAAATAAATAAATAAATAGTAATTTAAGTAAAAACATTAAATTGGGAGCACAGTCTCACCTTTGTCTTAATATATATTGTTCCATTTCTTTCTTGAAAACACTAAAGTCAGGTTTTGCTCTTGCAAATTTACATTTATGAATGTAAAACTTTGCAACAATGATAATGAGATTGCTTACAAAAAACTTTATTAAATTGTGTTGAACCTTAAAAAAAAAAAAAAAAAATTTCCAGTAGAAGTTAAAATTCACACATAATTTGTTTCCAAGATAAACCTACAAATATCTTTCCACAGTTTACGGGTACATTTCCAGAACAGATGGACAATAGTTTCAGTATTAACCTACTGTAGGCTATATGGCATGATGACAACATTATGTGGGTTGATGCTGTATGTGTGTGTGGAGTCAGTTTGTTGTGTTGTTCTTCTTTAAAACACCAGATGGAGCTGTGGACTCGCTCATAGCACTAATGCTGCCCAGTAAATAAAACTGCTGACTCCGAACAAGCCAGCTAGGCAGCACACTACAAATCATAAACTGATTATGTATGTACATTTTTTATTATCTTACAGGTTTTTATGACGATGCCAAGAGGGACTTCCAGCAAGCGTTAAAGCTCAATCCAGATTTTGAAGATGCCAAAGTGAGCCTGCAACAGACCCTTCTGGACCAGCAGCACAAGATAAACAGAGGATACTGACTGTTCCATAAACTACAGAGTACATACATCCTGAAATCCGGTGGAAAAATAAAATATGTGTCGTCAATTTTCTTACATTTCTGTACAGTTGTCATATAACAAATGAAGATGTCATTTGATCTGAAGATGAACAGTATATTTAGAGATGTGAGCATGAAGATAAACCTAAAAGTGAGCAACATAAAGCAACCTTCTGAGAATCAAACATTTGAACACATGACAGGAAGAAGACATCCCGCTGGATCAGACGCAACGCTTCAATGGATTTTTTATGTAAGCAGAGCATTGATAGATCCTTCTTCTGCACTAACTCGAGGCTCTTCCAGTTGTAACGGCCTCCTAAATGAAAGCATATCATTGTGTAAGTCTGTGAGTGGACAGCGCAGACTAATCGACCCGGGCGCAGCAGGTAAAACGATGAGCTTGGGTTTTTACTGTCAGTAATAAATGTTAGTGCACCTTCTTGAAGACACTGAGATGAGCGTTTGTAACTAAAAACAAACCATAATCAATTGTTGGTGTACAGTAATAAGGAGGAGTCCGTCAGCTGCAGAGGAAAGACTTGTTTTGTGTTTTAAAGAGGACCTGTTGTGCTCATTTTCAGGTGCATACTTGTATTTTGGGTTTCTATTAGAACATGTTTTCATGCTTTAATGTTAAAAAAATGCTGGATTTTACTCATACCGGCTGTTCTGCAGCACCTCTTTTCACCCTCTGTCTGAAACGCTCTGTTTGAGCTCCTGAAAAGCCCAGTCTGCTCTGATTTGTCAACCGAACCAAACTCTCCAGACTTTACTCCAGCTCTAACTAGCTTTGTTTTACTGCGTGCCAAACTAGGTGGTATTGTGCAGATGTGTTACTTGGTGACATCACCATGTTACAGAAGAAAGGGGGGTAGGGTAAGGCCCAATCCAAACGTCCACACTCACAGACTCAGAGACTCTGAGGCGCGTTTTCGCAAAGTCTGCGAGGGTTTAGAGCTGTCCCACTGTCAAATCGTCAAGTTTTTGAACGCTCTCTCTGCAGACATTTTGTGCCCTTTATGAACACTTTTTGTAAGTCCTCATTTCTGCAGACTTTGCCTGAGGGGAATTACCCACAATTCATAACATTGTGATGTTGAACACAGGGTTACCAGGGGAAGCCTGAAGGTGGGGAAAAAAAAGGTAAACAAAGAGGACGGAACATGGGTGTTCAGCCAGGTATATTTAAATTTACACAGAAACATTAAGGATTTAAGATGATACATAAAAACACATGAAATCAGAGGAATGCAGCATTAGACGATATTACACACATTGATGGTTTAGTCATCAACCAGTTCTTTTCATTTTGATTAATGGAGTTTGACAAAAACAAGTAAATAGATTTTTTGACAGTTACCTCTCGTCTCGTAAGATAAGAGCCTGGAGGACGTTAAAATCAGACGGTAAAAAACGTAAAATAAAAACCCACAATTGGCGTCGTCAAGGTAACGTGATATGTCGCAGCAAAGTGCTGTCCCATTAATATATTTACAATGTCAAGCCCCTTTAACCTCTCACACTCCACGCTATTTACCAGGTGATGTCAGTCAAGTCCCTGAGGGGTCAGGGCTGAAGGCCTCAGGGGACGTTGGGAACGGGTTTAACTCCCTTTGGCGTGGACTTTGGGCTTTGTAACTTTTCAGACCTTTTACATGCACAATAACGATAGAACATAATAGATAAGCATAATAGGTCCCCTTTAAGTATGGTTTTAAGGAAAGTCCTCCTTTTTTTGACACTTTGGATTTCTTGAATAATTAAAAATATATATATTTATGATACCAAACACAAATGTATATATGTTTGTAAAGAGTGAACAATAAATTATATTTTATCACACTGCTGATTAATGTGTATTTATCCTTCACTTGTACACATTTTCCTGTCTATTCATGAGAAACAGAGGCATATATCGAGCTCTCCCACTGCATGTGAGCTGGGTGCAGAATCACTAATGCTCCTCAGCTGTGCTTTGGCACTGATTGATATATAACCCAGCTGGTGACGGCTCAGGAAAGCAGTCAGAGTTGGTTTCTTGTCGGGGGTGTGCTGGGGCTGATTCTGTAGTTTTTTTTGTTTGGCTGCGCTCAGACTGCAACATGCAGATGCTTGACAACATGTACGTTTATATCCTGTTTCTTTTTTTCATCTTAAAGACTTCTTGCTGCTCATTTTAACATCTCTACATTGTGTGTTTTTAGTTTGTTATGGAGCTTGATGGCTGCAGTAATCCTCTTGGGTCAAGCAAGGCCAAATATGAAGCCTAATTTGCAGTCAAGTAAGCCTTCATTCACATGAAATCACTTCTTTTTTTTCAAGTTTACTCTCTTCCTCACAAGCCTTTTTCTTTCACCAGGCAGTGGTTTAAGGTCAGACTGTGTTGGTAATCTCATGAGGCTGTCGTTGGACAAGGCTCTAGCAGTGGGAAACCAGCTGGAGGTGGAGGCTGTCAGTGAGTATAAAATCAGCTAATGATGAGCACGGTTGGTTCATCACTGGGAGAAGACATCCCTGTCATGTTTGTCTTTCTGTTTCCTCTCCCAGATGGCACGCAGCATGTTGTGTTAACACCCAGCCTGGCTGCTCAGTGTGGATACAGCATGGAGTCTGACCCGTGGGGCAACACCAGGATCTACACGTCTCTGATGGGCTGCTATGTGGACAACAAAGTATGTTTTCTCTGGATTTTACTGTGATTTTTTTTTTTTTTTTTTTTTTTTTTTTTTTTTTCTTTCCAGTGAGAAAGCACTCAGTACGATCCCCTTAATTTATTCTCCGGAGACTGATCAAACAGGCAGACAGTCGTTCCCATTTTTATGTGCTTCCCTGAAACCTTAAATCAAACCTCCAATCTGTGTCGTCATTCTGCAGTTATCTGCTTTTCACCACCCTCTGTAGACGCACATCTCACAGGACGGTGGTTCACAAACTTTTTCACATCATGGACACCTAATCTGACGGGATCTTCTGCTTTTAGATGTGTATGAAACTAGGGATGCTCTGATACTGATATCGGTGACAATGAGGCCAATCTATTCAGTTCAATTCTATGTTTATATACCATTTACATGATTTACTCTAATTTGATTTCCTGTTTAATTTTTGACCAATTTGTTGCTGCATTTAAAAGGTTCACACTTAATTTTGAAGGTTTTTTTACCAAGTTGCTGGTGCAGGATTTATTATTTTAATAATTAAATTAGAATGAATTCAGTAAATTTATGTATTTATCAATTTAAACGATTAATCGGCAACTATTTTGATAACAGATTTGAAAATTTAAAAAAAAAAAATCCAAAAATTCTCTGATTCCAGCTTCTTAAATGTGAATATTTTCTGGTTTCTTTACTCCTCTGACAGTAAACTGAATATCTTTGTTTTGTGGACAAAACGAGACATTTGAGGATGTCATCTTGGGCTTTGGGAAACACATTTTTCACCATTTTCTGATATTTTATAGACCAAACAACTAATCGATTCATTTAGAAAATAATCGACAATAAAAATAATCGATAGGTGCAGCCCTAGTTTATTTGCTGCATTTTGTTTTACAAAGTTAGGAAAACAATGATTAAGTCAAGCCTGATGTCCTACACATAAAAGAATGATCCCAGTCACTTCCACACAGTGAGAACCCATTTTCATTCACATATCTTGAGGTCAGAGGTCAAGGGGAGCTCTTTGAAAATGGCCATGGCAACTTTTCCTCACCAAAATTTAGCCCAACTTTGTAGCATTATTTAACATGACATGGTTGGTACTGATGTATTCTAGTTTCATATGATACCAGTATCTTCACTCTAGCTACTACAACCTCTGAAAGACAGTAAAGTCGGTCTGTTATGAGATTTTTACTAGTAATGGACAAATATACTTTAATTAACTTTGCATTTTGAGACTGTTTGTAGTTTTTGCATAAACAAATTGTGCTTCATTTCAGCTCCGTTGACTCCATTAATGCCAAAATACTCCTGTCTTCATGCATTTTTTTTGTTGCTTAATTTGTAGGAAGATGCAACATTTAACGTTGGCTTGAAACTCCGACTGTACGGCCACAGTCCATCAGACGTGGTCAGTCACGATGTGACGCAGACGTGCAGCTACGCTCGGTGGGCCTCCAGAGAGATTCTCTGCGACAGGAACTACATGGAAGTGAGTCACTTTACATCGATCGTTCTACTTCTGTGTGTTTGGTAACAAATTATGAAACCACTACTTTCTGTTTAAGGTGTCGCATCACATGGCTACACCTGATGCTGAAGCGAAGGGACAGACGGAGAACTCCGTTCCTGACGTATGCCGTTAATACAGTTGACTTGATTTCACCCATTGCATAATTTGGCATCCCATTCAATAGATTTTCTTCCTTCCTTTTTATAGGCGTCTGGTGGAGCTCACAGTATCTGGAAGATGACCTTTTACACCCCAGAACCAGTCGTCATGGTGCTGAGGGAGGCCGAGCAAGCCGGCTACGGCGCCATGACGACCTCGAGCCGTCTGGTTGTGCGAAGCCCGTACAACACAGCAGAGACTTATTCAGAGGATGTAAGCAACACACAACCACATCTCCACTCTTTATTCATTCTCCTCCCTTTTTTTTATAAATGGCATCTTTGACCTCTCTTAGGTGGGTGGCGTCCCCATGGAGGTGTTCAGGGTGAGCGCTTACTACAAGGCCCCACACGGTCTGACTGTGGTCAACTTGGCGGCTGCTTGTCCCACAGGTGAGTCTCACTCTATCAAGTGGATTTCATTAAGTTGTTGCACAGTTATGCCAACAAAGTTATCCTTTATCAGGTGGCGTCCTCTTCACCAGCGACGTGATCTCTTGGTACGTACCTCGCCGCGTGACCCCGCTGGTCGACGGCAGCTTTAAAATCCTAGAAATGCACATGGGCATCAACGGGCGGAGGCTGGACGGGTCTCAGATGGCCGCGCGGGGGTACAGGCTGTCCACCACGGACTTCCACATCGTCACGGAGATCCCAGTGGGCTCGCCCGATGGTTACTACAAGGTCGGGGGAAGATTAGAAATGCAAGATGTAACCGGTCCCATTTGCATGTTTTATTAAAACGTCATGAATAACTTGCAGAGCCATGCCCCAGATTACCAGTACCACTTCACCTACGTCGTGGAGCCCATGCTGGAGGTGCTGTGGAGGGTCGATGACACGCAGGATGAGACCAGATACAAGGTTCTGTTCCCCATCACCACGCCGCTAATGCCTCGACCTCCACACGTCCAAGACAGTAAGTCCCATTTTACTTTCAGATGTATAACTCATGGAGATAAAAGTTATAAACCTGCCACTTCCTGTTCTCAGATAGCATCCCAGAGGCCCGGGTGTTCAGCGTTCTCGTGGGTTCCTTCCTTCAGGATGTGGAGCTGAGGAACATCACCTTCCCCACCGGTGTTCTCACTGTGGAGGAGAGCAAAGCCAGAGGCTTCACCATCCAGGAGCACGGCTTCTCCAACGGAACCAAGAGCTTCTCTCTACAAGTGCCCTTCGATGACGACGTCGTCCTCAAACATGTATGTGATGTCACTCGGTACCGGCTCGTTTGCTCTGACGTGTTTTCTGTGACGTGACTAAGCTTTTTTTTTATTTTTTATAAATCTACAGAATCCTGAACGTTTGGTTACGACCTACTTCCTCCCTGTGGTCTTTGGGTTCGTCATCCTGCCTGAAGAGACTCCGTTCGCCCACCCAGCGGAGCTGCAGGCGTCTCTGCAGGATGTCGGTGAGATCATCTGGATTTTGCTTTTGACAATAAATCTCGTTTATGGGGCCGTTCTGCTGAAACGGTGCCTTTACTGTCCCCATGACCTTCACATCCCCATGCATGAAAATGGTAAATGTACTTGCATTCATACATCGACTTTCTAGTCTTCAGACCACTCAAAGCACTTTAGACGACATGTCAGCATTCAGCCGTTCAGAGGCTGTCACGCAAGGTGCCGCCTGCTCATCAGGATCTGATCTAAATACTCATTCACACACCGATGGCTCAGCCTTCGGGAGCAATTTGGGGTTAAGTGTCTTGCTCAAGGACACTTTGAGATGTGGACATCGAACCGCCGACCTTCCGATTGGTGGACAACCCCGCTCTACTTCTGAGTCACAGCTGCTCTGAAAAGTGTCCGTATAATACATTGTATTATCTAACAAAGTGTCCTGCACTTTGTCCTAATTGCAATTTGAAGATGCAACAATTTTTTTTTTTTTTCAACCTTTATTTAAATCTCGATGAATTTAACCTTTTCATACAAAAGGGAACAAGACTACCCCACCTCAAACATATGGGAGGAAAAGCTACAGTTTTCTCTGCTTTTTAGTGCTGCCCACCGTCACTGGCACCTGCGACCAGAACCAGTTTTACATCAGCGTGACCTTCGGGAGTCAAGGCCGCAACTTCCAGACCTTCGTTGGACCTCAAGAGCTGACGCCCGAGATGGCCGAGGAGTACCATGTCCAGGAAAACGGCACACACTTCAGCCTCGTAATGTCGCACGCCACCAAAGACGCAGCGTTCGAGGTTTGTCGGGAAACCACCAAATGTCTCCGTAAATAATCAGCGCTGGATGACTTCACGTTCTGTCTCCACAGCTGATCACGGCTGATTCGATCCGAGCCCGAGTTGACCTGCTTCTGTTGGATCCCAACAACAACTGGGTGCTGGCTGATCTCTACCTCGCCTGCAACTTCCCCTTAGCAACCACCAGTAAGACGTTAACATTGTTCTGCTGCTCTGTTTATTAGAAGGACATGTTCTCTTCATCCATCACCTCCTCTACCTTCAGAGTGCTACCCCAATGGAACGATGAGCGCTGTGGCTGTGAAGGTGGAGTCGCTGGTCAACCTCATCCCCAGCAGGCTGACTCTAAGGGACCAGACCTGCAAACCGACGTTCAGCGACGACCGCTTCGCTTATTTCTCCTTCAGCGTTGACTCCTGTGGGACCACCAGAACAGTAAGCGTAAGCTTCAATCTAGAAAAGTGCTTTTGTTAAATGTTTTAACGCCTCCGGTCTTTGTTTGTTTCTAGTTCTTTGAGCACTACATGCTGTATGAAAATGAGATTCGCCTGTATTACAACAACGACTACAGCGACAACAAAGGAGTCGCTTACACGTCACCGATTGATCCTGAGTACAGGTAGAAGGACTCGTCCAATCTTTTATCCTGTAGCTTCGAGTGATTTGAGGTTTAACGCCTTCAATGTTTGTTTTTCTCTTCTATAGGCAAACGGTTTCCTGCTTCTATGTGGTCAATGAGACTCAGACTGTTGCGTTCAGCTCTAAACAAAGACGCTATGACCCGTCAGCAGAGATCGGTTCAGGGCAGCTGATGGTGCAGATGAGGCTCGCCCACGGTAAGGCTGAGTTTTGCTAAATATGGAGTGCTGCTGACCAACCAGGAAGTTATCATCGCCCTGGTTCCCTTGACAAAAAGCCAATGGGATTTTTCCATTAGGTTTTGGATTACTGCAGAAAATAATCTCTGTGGCAAAGAAACGTTTATGATACTTACACGTTTTGTTCAGCAAGATAATCTCCACAAATTAACGATAAGAGTGTAAATGCAATCGCCAGAAGTAAAAAGTTAATGTTGGGCTATGAACGAACTACACCACAGTCACATGACTTCACATCACCACCACTTTTACATTTAGCAACCGCCTACCATGTAAAAGCTTCAAAATTCACGAGTGGGATATTAACTGACGTATTGTGTGGTAGAACAAAACGTTAATCTCAAACTTGCATTAACCACAGACCACCAACTAAAAACTAGGGATGCTCCGGTTGCAAAATTATGTACCGATGTTTAAAATAAAAATTAACCGATACAGATGTTTTTATTTATTGCCCCTTTGGTGCAGGGAAACAAAGACAGCTTCATTATAAAAAAATAACTGAACGGTCATTCAGCCCTTCATTCATATCTTGACTGAGTACAAATTTATGAAACAAGCTTTAATATAACCTTTAACTGCTTCAAAAGCCCCTTCAGCTTGTTTACAACTACCTACTCAATGAGAGGAATTTTTTTTTTCAGTAGTTTCATAGCCCAACAAAAAACATTTTGTGAAACTTAAATTGAATGTTATTAATTCAGCAGCTAACGCAACATTTAGCACAAAATGAATGCAAGACAACACATACAAATCAGCCCCTGCCATCGGTGAATGTCCCCTTATTTACCGATTTCAGTCAACGAAGCGAAAGATGTTCAGCCGATAAATGGTGCATCCTTACTAAAAACCCTCTGACTTGGAGACGAGGGAACCGGAAGTGCAGAAATGCTAACTCATTTCTGTTTTTTAGCTCTCATTCCTGCAACACGCCTCGTCTTATTTTTGTTTTTTTGCATACAAAACGCATTAATACACAAATGTCTCTTCTCCTCCAGATTCAGTCTACGATCTCTTCTACCAAGCAGAAGATTATCCCGTAGTGAAATATCTTCGGCAGCCTCTGTATTTTGAGGTGGAGCTGATGGAGTCTACTGACCCACAGTTGGAGCTCATCGTGGAGAACTGTTGGGCCACGCTTCATGAAGACCGGACGTCTCTGCCCAGCTGGGACATCATTGTGGACAGGTAATGGGACAGCATAAAACAAATTACCACCTTCAGTTTATAGAAAGCAATCTCAAAAATGAGGTTTACTTCCACTAGATTTAAATGTTTTTTATTGTCCTGTTGAATGAGATTGTTGTTCAGAAATACTTCCATATTTCATGAGTTTAAAGGCTGCTATAATGCATTCAAAGTTTTAATGTTTTGTTCCTCCACTAGCTGTGAGAATCGTGACGACCGCTACGTGACGATGTTCCATCCTGTCGTGAGCGACGCCAGAGTTTTAGTCCCGTCTCACGTCAAACGCTTCTCCATGAAGATGTTCACCTTCACTAAAGAGGATGAGGTTCTGAAAGACGAGGTAAAACGGGACCCGTACATCCAAATGACGCGGTACAGCTGCATGTAGCCCAGCGTGATGACTCCTTCTGTCCGTCCACAGATTTACGTCCACTGTGACGCAGTGATTTGTGACACAAACAGCCAAGCGGACGGTTCCTGCAGAGGTCAGTGTGTGCAACCTGCAGACCTGAGTAACTCCAGACATCAAGGGATAAAAGGAGTAAAACGGGGTAAGTGCGACCACATTTATAAGTCTAGACAAACTTTGTTACGTCATTAAATCTACATGTGCAGTTGGTGACCTATACTTGTTTCCAGAGCGAAGAAGTCCAGACTCCACCCTCCAGAGGCGGATCTCCACGGGGCCTATTCTTCTATTAACAGCTGATCAAACCTCCAATAAACACATTTCTTAGAACTTCTTGTCCAGAATCTTTTCTTTACCTTAAAGATCCTTTTGGTATAAAAGCTTTGAATCCATCCTTTGCTTTCCAACCTGCATTACACAGATCATACTGTAGTTACTGCTGTGATATTTTAGTATACTTGACGTCTGCAATATCAAACTTTATTTATATAACACCTTTCAAACAAGTTGAATACAATTCAAAGTGCTGTACAGATGATTGACAAAAATGTAGAATGTTAGAAATGGATTTAGAGACTAATGCACACCAAAACAACCAATATCAAAGTTCATTGAATAAGAAAACAATAAAAGATGGGTATTTAAGATAATAAAAGATGAATAAATAACAATTATGAAACTACACAAAATAAGCAGATTGTATTAAAATAGAATAACAGAATGATCAGCAATAAAATGTTGAATAAACAAAATGGAGTAAAATAAACACTATAATGATAAATAACTATAATGGCATTCCTGCTCCTTTTTTGGGAGATTGCAGATTGGCTGCAGAAAAATTCACTTGGGAGCTGCATGAAGGAATTGTTTATTTAGACTGTTGCTATGACATCGATTCCCTGTAGTGGCCCATGTGCCGTCTTTTATATAACTTTAAACTAATTTTGGAGGTGTTTTTTTTTTTTTTTAAAGGAGATTTGACCTACAGTTTGCCTTCTTGAGCTAAACTAAAATGTCCCATGCACTTTGACTCTGAAATGTGGTTTCATGTAAAGTAAAGTCCTGCCGGAAGTCCAAAATTAGCATACACATTTTGCACACTAATACATTTTCATTTATAACAAGTAATCTCTAAACAGTGTTGATTGTTAGGAAATAACCAACTCAAGTTAACTGAAGCAAAGCAGGAGCACTTTAGAACAGATGCAGTGATGATTTTATTCCACGGAACAAACATTTGCATAAAACTCTCCTGGTTTTCTGCCTAATGTCTGAAGTGTTGCTCAGTATAGAACACCTTCCTCCAGGTTTGAGTCCAATCGATACGTTACAACCCTGAAACATTGTGACCGACCGCATGTTTAAAGAACAAAAACAAACCCACCATTGTCATTATTCTAAATTGATCAGCTAGCTGTGTGTTGCAGGAATTCCTCAACGTTTATCTAAAGCATATAGACTATTTTCAGCTGCATCTTGTTTGACTTTTAGTCATGTATGTAGTTACTGAGACAGTCATCTGCTGTCATTTGTTTGTAAGTGAAATGTATTTTTATATAGCACTTTTCACAGACATGCATCAAAGTGCTTTAAAAGATTATTATGCAAAACATACAAGAAATAACTCATAAAAATGAGGCCATGTGATTAATGAATGACTAAATAAAACAATGCATAGAGAAAAGTACACAAATGCAAGCCTGGTACATACAGGCTACTCAAACCTGTCTGAACAGGTGAGTCTTTAAAAGAATCCACTGAAATGAATCCACTTTGTACCCGTTCATTCAGATTAATCTAGATTAATGTTCAGACACACACAGAGGCGTCTTCAACTAACACTCGAGGCAACAGAGCAAGTTTTTAGTTCATCCTAACCATAAAAAGACAGTTGCAGCTGGAAAAACAAAAATATATCTAGGGTTATATTTCCAAGAAAACGATGCAAGTGTGAGTTCTTTAAAAAAATGTATTAGGATTTTATTAGTTTATAAGTATGGGTCCTGATGACACGTGTTTGAAACTGTGGCCATCTGAAACGGCACGTTTTTGACCTGTGAAAGAAAAACAGACACTAGATTAGATTAAACACGTTTCCCCAATCGGAGAACAACAATTATGATTGATTAATCACGGTGTTCTACAGTTTATCATTTCTTTATAACAAACCATTGCTATGTATAACAAACCGTTGCTATGGATGCAGTTCGGATGTCGGACTCTGGCGGACCGTTTGTGTCAAATTATTGATTTCTTAAGTAAGTAGGCATGTAATAAGCAGGATAATGTACAGCTAGCGGGTCATTATTGTGAAATAAACCCCAACAGGGCGATGCAAGACCCGACGCGAAGGGTTTATTTCGCAACAATGACCACCTCGCTGTACGTTATCGCTTACATGATATCAGTGTGTGAGAGGTCAAACCTTTTATCCTGTCGTCCTGGTTTGAACACTGCACATTACACGCTCTACCCACTGGATTTCTGGCGTCACAGACCTCCACGTCACAGTGGACAAACACCTACAAGACATTAACACATTTATGGTTATTGTGATTAATAAAAGGAGCAGCAGAGTATTTATTCTTATAGCTTTAGTTACCTGGCGACTCAAGTTATCTTTGTCTTTGGCGAAGGCAAACATCGGCACCTCAAAGCGCTTGAAGTTAGAAGGATGCTGAACTCTGACATCAGGTAGAACAGGATGGAAGATCACCTGGTGCGGGTCCTTTGGGTTCGCACAGCTGACCAAATAAATACAAATACAGTTTAAAATTGGGTAAAGATGTCCAAATCTGCATAAAGAGAGAAATGCCCATGTTTTAGTTTGCCAACGTCCCAGCAGGCCAAGATTAAGAGGTTACCCGTTAATGATGAGGTCCCATCTGGGGAGGGACTTCCTGTCGTCCTCCAGCGTCGCCCAGCAGGACACCAGCTCCAGTGATACTTCTGGGTTTCTAAACCTCATCAGCTCCACCTCAAAGTACACCGGCTGTTGTAGGTACTTTACGACGGGATAATCCTCAACTCTGTGAAAGGCGCTGTAGGAGTCGTCTAAGTGAAGAGACGAAATGTGGTAACCTAAATTATTACACGGCTTTGTTGAATACTCGATTCTGATTGGTCAATCATGGCGTTCTGCGGTCCGTTATTTCTTTATAGCGGACCGTTGATATGTATAACAGACCTTTGCTATGGATAACAGGCTGTTGCTATGGATAACAGACCGTTGCTACGTATAACAATCCGTTGCTAGGTATAACAGACCGTTGCTATGGGCGCAGTTCTAATGTTGGACTCTGGCAGACTGTTTTTGTATCAAATTATTGATTTCTTCAGTAAGTAGCTATGTAATAGATTACACATACATTACATTACCTCTTACTTGTTATTATTATTTCAGACAGGAATTGGTTCTCCAACTAATGATTATTGTCATTGTTGATTAATCTTTTGTTTATTTTCTCTATTAATCGATTAGTTGTTTGGTCTATAAAATGTAGATCAGTGTTTCCCAAAGCCCAAGATGACATCCTCAGATGTCTTATTTTGTCCACAACTCAAAGATATTCAGTTTACTGTCATAGAGGAGGAAAGAAACCAGAAAATATTCACATTTAAGAAGCTGCAATCAGAGAAATTAGCCTTTCTTTTCTTAAAATAAATGCACTCAAACCAACTAATCAATTAGCAACATAGTGGGGATTAATGTAATAGTTGACAACTAATCATTCTAATAGAAACGGCCTGTACATACACAGAACCTCCAGGTGTAAAATACAGATGAGTGAGTAAATTTAACTTGATCGTCCTCATCGTTCCACTTGCCAATTTGGTCATTAAGAAGATGAGGTTTAAAGAAGCATCAATTAACTTCGTCAGTAGTCCAATTACTTTGACCAGCTCGATTAGCTCCAGATCCAATCTGTGGGATTGCCTCCTGACTTTAGAGGACGCCACTAGTTCACCACTTTAGGACCACGGCAGTTACACGACAAACCCTAAAAGCCTCCGTTGTGCAGGTTAATGACAATCTGGTCCATGTCTCTTTTCATTATCTATAAAGCTCTCCGTGTTTTCCCCAGTTTCTGGCTTTGAGACTGTGATTTTATGGCTCAAAAGCATTCATAATGTTGAGAAACATAATGAGAATACAGTACATTCAGAACTTTTCTTACCCAAAGCAAGTCTCATTTCTACTTGCAGCTCGCCTCGTGCATTCTCAGCGTACGGTTCACTCCGGCGAGGTCTGGTGTTGAAGGCCACAGTGCGGTTTGTGTTGATGTCAAAATAACAACAAACCTTTAGCCTGAAAAATAAAGGGACAACCCATGAAATAAGACTTAAATTAGTCAGTGTAGTGGTAGAGAAAGTGTTAAAAAATAACCATTTCACAAAACATAAGTCTTCTGTTTTGCTATTGACCCTGTTTGACATCTGTGATGGTACCCGTTTACATTTTAAAAAATGGATTACACTTTATTTAATATCCATCCATATGTTTTAAGTCTGTTGCATGTGCAGCTTCTACTAAAGTAACTGTAATTCGTTTGAAATTTAGTGACATACGTGTGCTTTTAGGGCTGCAAATAACAATTTTTATTACCAATTAATCTGCCGACATTTGTCGTCAGGCCATTAAATAGGCGTTATCAGTCGCTATAAGCCCCATAGATGTGGGTCAATAGGGGCCTACTACATCTTCTACGTTATAAAAGTGAAAGTGAAACTTAAAAGCAACACTTTCTAACCTGTAAAACTGAATGAAACGTCATGTTTACGAACACAAACCAAAAGGCTTCTTTAAGTTTAGGCAAAAAAACACTGATAACAGTGGAATCGGGTGGATTTATAGTTTTTGTCTATAAAATGTCACAAAATGGTGAAAAAATGTCCAAAGTGACATCTTGATTTATCTTCATCATCTTAGCTCACATTAGAGACGCTGAGGATGAGGGAATATTTGGCACTTTGCTTGAAAAATGACTTAGAAGATGAATTGACAAGAGATTAATTGTTTAACGACTGACTCCTTTCAGCTCGATGTGTTTTTAAGTTCTAAGACACTCACTCATACTCCGGATCGTCCGTCTTTGATTCCCTTTTCAACACAAGTTCATCTGGCAGAGAGATTTCATTTTCATACAGCATCATGTTCGGCAAAAACTACAACAAAGTAAAGGAAATGTTTCAGGTTTCAGTGTTAACAGTCTGCAACCAGGGAAGTATTCAGCAGCGTGCTACCTTTCTGGTCGTCCCACAGGAGCTCCCAGTGAAAACGAAATAAGCGTAGCGGTCGTTGCTGTAGGACGGACCACAGCTGGGGTCTCTGAGGGTGAGCTGACTGGTGTTCAGACCGGGAACCGACTCCAGCTTCATAGCCAGAGCCGTAATGGTTCCATTAGAGAAACACTCTGAAAGAGAGGAGGATCAATCATCAGTATGTGTTGGGTGTTTTTGTCCGACATTATAAATGTTATTTTCTCAAACTAACCGGTCAGTTTTGAGAAGAATTTGCAGGTCACGGAGAATTCTTTGATATTTTTGTTGGTCTCCGGATTCCTCAGAGCCACATCGAGTCGGCTCCTGATGGACGACGACTCAACAGCCTGACAAGTTGTCAGAAATAAAATATTAAAAAAAGTTAATGGAGGAGGATAATCTCTATAATAAACGTCACCAAGATAAACCCCTGCACATTTATTACTTCGGTTAAAAGGGACAGTGTGTAGGATTTGGTGGTATCTAGTGGTGTGGTTGCAGATTGCAACCAGCTGAGTACCTCTCCTCTCACTCTTCCCTTTCCAAGACTGAGGTAACCATAGACATATATTGTATACATAGACGCCGCATTGACTCCTGGATCGTACGTCAACATGGGTACCATATTGGACCAGGCAAGACTGGCCTGTAAACAAATACAAGTGAACGGAGGAGCTTGAATATATATATAGATCCCCTGAAATGTTACACACTGTTCCTTTAAAAAAGATCAGATTCTGATCGTACCGCGATCACAACATCAGGGGCATTAAACGGGACTGTAAAACTGAAGTGTGTCCCGTTGTCCTTGAAGCCGTACTGCTGAGCCAGACTTGAGGTCAACGTTCGTTGTCCCACTACAGTCTGAAAGCTGAAGCCGGGGGTCCCGTATTTCACCAGGATATAGTAGTTCTGATGATCGCAGCCACCAGAGACGGAGGGAGGAACTGCAGAGAGAAAAAAAAAATACAAATGATGACAGAAGTTTGCCCATTTTGTTATGAATGAATCCATCATTATCCACCAGTACAGACCAATGTCTACTATTCTAGCCTCCAGATGAGCAGTGTGAGAAAATGGAGCGAACTCTGGCAGCACCAGCAAACCAAAGGTCAGATGAAGAGAGTAGACTGTAATCCCCGTTTCTTTCTGTTGGGAAATACAGAGACGGAGATTAAAACAAAACACAGTTTATTTTTTTGCATTTCATTTCCCAAGTTGAGAGTAAAGCTCACCATTTGCAGTACAACACGGTCCGTGAAGGGCACTTCAAGTGTGAAGACCTTCGAGCTGCTGTCTGGGGACGCGTGCTCCAGGACGTTAAAGCCTCTGACGTGGCAGTCCGCCACGGACAAAACCTCCGAGGGGAAGGTGATGTTCATTAGAGCCACGTCAGAGCCGAAGGGCCCGAGCAGCACCTTAAATATCTGCTCCTCGAGAACAGAGTCTGTGACGAAAATAAAGAGGAATGAAGGCAAAATATTTAAAAAACACAGAGAACCAAAATAATAAGACTTACTGTCGATAAGTTGAGGAGGTTGAGAGAGTAACGGCGTCGTGACGGGGAGGAGGACTTTGTATCTCGTGTCCTCGTGAGTGGCATCTTCAGTCCAGAGCAACTCGAGCATCGGCTCTATCGTATACGTAGTGAGGTACTGACCGTCCTCAACATGACTCTGCAACAATCAAACATCCTCCGTCAGGTCGTCTCACAAAAACATTATCTTCATGTTCTCATTCCCAGGGCGTCAAATAACGACGCTTTGTCACGGCCATTGGCGTTCGATACCGCCACACAAGGCACCCTTTAGCGACTGTACATATGAAATGCACCGGGCATCCCATTAACTACAATGTAAACCCATCCGCGGCAACAGTAAACGCTCAGGGAAAGTGTGCCGCGAGCGTGGTGATGTAGTTTAAAAAGCGAAAAGACGGAGGGCGGGCGGGAGGAGAGGTGGATGGGTCCAACAAACTCAGGGCTTTCATCCAGGAGACCGCTGTTCATGTCCCGTGCGTTAAGTTTCACTTTACAATCAGCTGTTCGTTCGTGTCCTGTGTTCACAACATCAAGTCACATTTGCTCTGTACAAACGTGGTAGTTTTAAACCTAACTAAGTGGTTTTGTTGCCTAAACCTACGCAAGAGTTTTTGTTTGATTCATAACATTATAAGCAAGTGTTTACCGCGACTGAAAAATTATCAGTATATGAGGAGCTGGGATGAGAATGTTTTTTCAGTAACCCAAATTAAAAGGACATATATGCATATTAAACAAATTTGGGCCTGAATCGTGCTCAACTAGAAGCCAAACATATTCACAAGAGCTGTGTAATTTGGGAGAAGTGGAAAGTAAGTCTTATTATCTTTTGTACTGTACGTACTAAGATGATTTAAGGCGGGTTATTTTTCCATGAAATGGCTCGACAAAAACACTGAAATATTCTGGTGCACTAATGAAAAATTGGAGCGGTTGTTTGCTTCTTTAACGTAGTCTCAAAAGCCTGAAAAAGACGTCAAGATGGACTATTTAATTATGGAGTATTTACGTTGATTTCTCCACTACTATATCAGAAATGTATGATTTTAGTTGTAGAAATTGAAGGTCTGCAAATCTGAAAGTTTTTGAAACTGTCCTGTTTATTTTTGGAGTTTGTAGTATTTTTGAAAATGTATCCATGAGTCGGGCTTTTTTGAATTTACGATATCTTGTATGCAGCGGTGTCGTGGTCGGTGATGAGGTGGGTGCACATAGATGGTAGCCTATAGGTTACCGAGGAGGAAGTGGGTATATTGTCCTATATATTCCAGTGGCTTTTTGGCTGATAGGGTATACTGTAAACCGCCAGAAAAAGACGCGGGTATACTCAATATACCCTCCACTACACCACTGATTGTAAGCCCATGCAGGCTGGACATAGTTGTATGCATGTCAATAATGAAAACCTCCTTCATTCATATATAAATAAAAGTAAATGTGACCTTAAAGTGACCTCCGACGGCCCCAACAGGAATTTCAACGACGACGTGTAAGTCGGTGACAGACAGGGAGTATCGTCTGGCAGCCATCTCCGCGGCGTCCAGCCTCTCGCCGTCGACGCCCACGTGAACCTCCAACAGTTTGAACTGTTGGGAGGAAATCAGAGGGTCGACGTGCCTCGGCAGGAACCAGCTGATCAAGTCTGGCGTGAAGGAAACACTTCCTGTACACAAAAAATAAGGAAAGACCCAACAGGGACACATTTAACGGTAGTAAATGTGTAAATTTCCAACAGCAAGAGCTCCAAATTCCCAGAGAAAACACTAAAGACATGAGCTGAGTGGTAGCTGTGGCCCTGCCTATAGATCTCTAAACTTACCCTCCAGTATTGGGCACGCAGCTCCTGCATCGATGTGAGTCGTCAGCCACTTCTTTTCAAATATTGTCGAGGTTTTGAGCACCGTCATGGGAACGCCTGCTACCTGAGGGGTGAGATGTGTATATAAATGCTATGTTTAGTCCATTTAATGCATACTGTTGTAACAAACCTCCTAAGGAAGCAGGTAATTCAACATAATGGAGGATATAAATCAAATAAAGTAGCCTACTATTGTATTTAACTGTGCCAACTGGATTTCAGACAAAGTAATCCATTTAAAAGGCAGTGTGATTACTTTATTTATTCTAAATCCAATAGCCTCCCAGCAGCAAGTGTAAGCAAGTAGTGAGTTATCCCACTTACATTCTGGGTGTACGTTTCAGGTGAAGTCTTCGGGCTTCTCAGAACCAGCCTCGTGGGAGTGTTTGTGATCCCGTAACCACTCCTCTGGGCCTCCGTCACCTTCATCATCCTCTCCTCCGGAGTGAAGAACACCAGTCTTGTGATTGTGAGTCCTGCGTCTATCGGCTGTTTCTGTGATGCAAAATATCAAGACGTTAAATACAGAAAAATATCTTCACAGATTATTAAATAAAAAGGGCTCAGTTAGCTCATCTGACCTCGGCAGCTCGGCGAGGATCACCAAACTTAATTTGCTCTGAGATGGGATGTTGAGGAAGGACGTAATCATCTGGAGCTGCTTTCCTCACAGACACCTAGAAATGAGGCCAGAACATAAAGCCAATTATCATACATGTATATACACTCACCGAACACTTTATTAGGCACGCCAATTGCTTGCTAACACAAATAGCTAATCAGCCAATCACATGGCAGCAACTCAATGCATTACGTCATCTAGACGTGGTGAAGACGACTTGCTGAAGTTCAAACCGAGCATCAGAATGGGGAAGAAAGGGGATTTAAGTGAGTTTGAACGTGGCATGGTTGTTGGTGCCAGACGGGCTGGTCTGAGTATTTCAAAAACTGCTGATCTACTGGGATTTTCACGCACAACCATCTCTAGGGTTTACAGAGAATGGTCCGAACAAGAGAAAACATCCAGTGAGTTGCAGTTGTGTGGACGGAAATGCCTTGTTGATGTCAGAGGTCAGAGGAGAATGGGCAGAGTGGTTGGAGATGATAGAAAGGCAACAGTAACTCAAATAACCACTCGTTACAACCAAGGTATGCAGAATACCATCTCTGAACGCACAACACGTCCAACCTTGAAGCAGATGGGCTACAGCAGCAGAAGAACACCCGGTACTAGCAAGGTGTACCTAATAAAGTGGCCGGTGAGTGTATATCTCCTCCAGACTTGATTATTGCAATGCACTTTATTCTAGTATCAGCAGGCAGAACATCCAAAGACTGCAGTTGATACAAAACGCTGCTGCCAGGCTTTTAACAAGTACTAAGAGAAGCAATCACATCACATCAATCCTTGCTGCCCTTCACTGGTTACTTGTGAGTTTAAGAACTGATTTTAAGATTTGACTGCTTGTTTTTAAAGCCTTGAATGGTCTGGTTCCTGCCTACAGTATATCTGTGATTTGCTGACTCTGTATGAGCCTGATCGATGCTTGAGATCCTCTGGCAGGGCAAACTCAGGATCGTCCTTTAAATCTCGTCTTAAGACTCACTTCTATATTATGGCTTTTTCTTAACTGATGGTGCATTGTTATATGATTTTATCTTGTTTTAAGTTCTGGATGTTAATTACTTTTATCATGCTTTTATTGTAAAGCACTTTCTAATCTTGTTTTTAAAAGGTGCTCTATAAATAAAGTTATTATTATAATAGAGACCGGAACATGACCCCGGTGCTGCGTTCACTTGCCTCCATGTAGTTGCGATCACAGATAATCTCCCTGGAGGCCCAGGCAGTGTGGCGGCAGGTTTCAGCCACCTGGTACAGCTCGTCTTCAACCATCCGGTTCCCGTGTAGACGGATATTTAATGTAGTTGTGAATGATTCATCGCCCTAAAAACAAACACACGGAAATAAAGACAACATCAAAAACTAGGGCTGCCCCCCTCTTAGTCGACTAAGATTTATTTAATCAATCAGTTGTTTTTCTATGCTTTTCTTCATGCCGAGTGATTCATTTCCAAGAAACTTAAGAGCACATCTTTGGTAAACACGAGATTTAAAGTGGTGCTTCTTTGTGGAGAAACTCAGTTTGACACATCTGTCGATTAAAAGAGTGTTAGTCGACTACAAATTTCTTTGGAGGACAGCCCAACAAAAACAAACACATCTGGTGCCGCTCTGCAAAAAAAAAGAAATCACATCTCCAGTCTTTATTTTTTTTTACCACATTTTGAGCAAAACAGTTTTGAAGTGAGGAATAAATCACGGCGTTGCCCAGCTGGTCCATCTTCAAACTGAAGCCACACTGAGAAGCTAAACTTGGTGTGAGGAGGATCGCAGAGTTATCTGAGGAGGGAGAAAGAGAGGACAATTAGAAGAAAGAATAAAGTGAGAGAAAGTCCAACAATGTCAAAGCTTACTGATGACAGCAGACACTTCAAGAAGATTTCCTCCAAGTGGACCGACATCCACACGCATGATGTTGCCCAGGCATTTTGAGTTGATATCTGGGATTAAACATTTATATTAGTAAACTGCATGATTAAAATCACATTAAAAAAATGGACAAAAACGTACTTATAGATGGTTTCTTTTGAGCTTCTGTGTTTACAGCTGCTATCAGGAGAATAAACAACCTGAAAGAGAGGGAATAGTTTTTAAAAGTAGCCAGAAAAATCCAAAATTTGTGAAAGCAATGAACAAAACTACGAACCCCAATCCAACTAAACGACCCATGATATAAGAGGTGAGGAACTGGTGACCGTAGAGTTCCTGTTTTTGCAGTTTTTTAATGAACTTTGTGTTTGTGGGATTCCCTCTCCAGGCTTCAGGCAGGTTGAGGGAGGTTTCCTGCTCAACAAATACAACCACAGAGGTGGATTCTATTACAGCCTGATTGGGACGGTGTGGACCAGAGTCTGATAATCTGATCTGAGGTGAGTCTCAACACTGCAAAGAGGATGATTGACCTAGCTCACTTAATCCCTTAAATATTTTAATCAATTGATTGAATTAAACGCAAATTTTTTATCTGTTCAAAATGAACCTTAAAGGGAGATTTGTCAAGTATTTAATCCTCTTAACATGGGAGGTGACAAATATGCTGCTTTATGCAAATGTATGTATATATTTATTATTGTAAATCAATTAACA